>NC_064926.1:474838745-475141775 GCF_023897955.1 Schistocerca gregaria
TGCTTTCAACATCGCTGCAACTCAACTGCGTGATTTTAATTCATTTCTTTACAGAAATTGAGATTATTAAAAACACATTAGGTCAACTAAACATCATATTGTACACATCATCACGTTAAATGGAAGTTCTATACATTTTGTGTGTGTGTGTGTGTGTGTGTGTGTGTGTGTGGGTGTGTGTGTGTGTGTGTGTGTGTGTGTGTGTGTGTGTGTGTGTGTACTTTTACATTACGTCATGATCATACAGTGTTTTTACGTGTGATACATGATTTGTCGGTATGAAGAAGTGATGGTAGCTGATTTGTGAGAAAATGATTGACTACAGCAACTGTATAAGCTAGATGATACAACTTCTAAACTAAGTTCATGCTGACAGAAAATCAATCATTTCATTTTAAGAGAATCTTATACATAATGCAGATGTACATAGGGTTGGCTATGCATATGACAGCCATAATCACTAGTGTAAAGGCAAGTAACAGCAACAGTAAAAGTGTTTAGTCACACATGTTGCAAAATAAAAATTACTTCTAAAAAACTGAAAATGTTTTTAATATGAGACTTAGATCTGCTAGCAGAGTGCAGTACAGTTTCAGGCCACTTCGGGTTTGTTTATAAGGAACTGGAGATGAAACTCCAGTGTGCAGCCCGAATTCACCCTCGTCCCCTTGTCCTTAGGACATTTTCTTCTTTTTTTCGAATCACACACACAAGTATAACTCTCACACCCATGGCCATTATCAGGGATGGGGAGGGGAATAGAGAAGTGTGAAGGGCTATGCACAGGAGGTGGGCCAAAATATAAACACAACACAATACCATGCTTAATACAGTGTATGAAAACCACTGGCATTCAGAACGGTTCCAATTGTTGGAACGGACAAAGAAGAGTCCTGTATGGTTTCCAAATGAATCTTACTCAATTTTTCCTGCAAAATAGTGGCAAGTTCAGATACTAATGATGCTGGGTGAATAGCAGTCACACACCTTTCTCTACAAAGTAGACCACAAAGGCTCAATAGTACTGAGATCTGATGACTAGGCTGGCCAGTGTGGCCGAGCAGTTCTAGGCACTTCAGTCTGGAACCGTGTGACCGCTACGGTTGCAGGTTCGAATCCTGCCTCGGGCATGGATGTGTGTGATGTCCTTAGGTTAATTAGGTGTAAGTAGTTCTAAGTTCTAGGGGACTGATGACCTCAGATATTAAGTTCCACATTGCTCAGAGCCATTTGAACCATTTTCTGATGACTAAGATAGCTAGGAGAGATGCGATAACTCATCCCCATCCTCATTCTCACAAAATCAGTTATGCATTATGTGAGCTGTGTAAACAGGTGCCATGAAATTGTGGAACACATCATCACCATTTAGGAAAAGACATTGTACCATGAGATGGACCTTATCAACCAAAAAGGTCACATCATCATTCGCAGTAATGTGATCTAACAAGGTGACCTTGTGGTCCACGGAATACCATGATACGTCTGCCGGTATCATCAGGGAGGCCCAGCCATATTTCACTCCTGGGATGTAAACTCAGTCAGAATTTGGAAACAGTCTGCACCAAGACTCATCTGACCAAATGACTTTCTTCCATTCTTCCATTGTTCCGTGGTTCAGGTTTTGTGGCTTTGGCATCATGTTTTTCTACTACAGCATTTGTGTTGGTGATGAGTGATTTTGGAATTCATGCCCCCCCATGCAGTTCCCTACATAGAGAGCTTCCCTAATGGTATTATGGTGCTGTCAGGGTTCGTGAGTGTGGCATTCAGTTGTGCAGTGACTTTCGCAGCTGTTGTTCACTTACTGTTCATCACAGTTCCCTTCATTGACCATCTGTCATGATCACTCAGCACACACTTTCCTCCATATATGACTTAGTGGCTGATAAGTTTCACCTTTCATGTATATGGTGTAGATCTTTGGTATGGTGTCTCTTGAAATGCCAAACAGTTCAGCTCCGTTGGTTATTGAAGCACCCACCATGTGGAATTCACTTAGCTCTGACATAATGCACTCACAACTACACAGAACACTGTTCTGACAATAACTGGCTTCTTCAGCTTACTGAGGACATTGTACAGGTGCTGTTCTTAGACAAATACAACAGCATAACTTGCAGGCTTAGCTGACATCTGCATTTATGTTCAGGTGTTTCTGCAATGTTTCCATATTTTTTGTCCAACCCTTACAGGTGTATCAACAGGGTAGAGGGCACCTACCATGTTGGTGTTGGAGCAGGGATTGGGGGTGAGCAGATGGAGGACAGAGACTAGTGAAGATTGAGGCCAGGAGGGTTGCAGGAACAAACAATGTGTTGCAGGGAGAGTTCCCATAAGTGTAATTCAGAAAAGCTGGTGTTGGTAGGAACAATCCAGATGGCACAGGCTGTAAAGCAGCTTTTAAAGTGAAACACACCATGTAGGGCAGCATGCTAAGCAACTGGGTGTTTCGGCTGTCTCTTGATGACAGTTCACAGTTTGGCAGTGGATGTTGGGTGAACAAGCAGTGTTAGTTGTCATGTCCACATAGAATGCAGCTTAGTGTTTGCAGCTAAGTTGGTAGATCACGTGGTTGCTTTCACAGGTGACCCTGCCTGTGATGATGTAGTAGACGACTTTGAAAGGACTAGAGTAGGTGATAGTGGGAGGCTGTGTGGAACATGTGCCTGGTTCTATTGCACAGATATGAACCTTGAGGCAAAGGATTGGAAGCAGGAGTGGAAAAAGACAGATTGAGAGGGTGTCAGAATATCACTGTGGGGGAGGGGGAGAATTACATTTCCCATTTCAGGGCACAATGAGAGGTAGTCGAAATGGTGTTGGAGAATGTAATTCATTTGCTACAGTCCAAGGTAGTACTTTGTCACAAGAGGAATACTCCTTTGTGGCCTGACAGTGAATATGTAAGGGTGGTAGGTGTCTTTGGAGATAAGAATAGGGAGATCTGTTTCTAGACAAGGTTCAGGAGGGTAATTTCAGTCTGTGAAGGCCTCAGTAAGACCCTCAGCATTTTTGGTGAATGACTGCTAGTCACTACCAGTGCAGCTACTGTGGGTAGCTAAGTTGTGTGGAAGGGACTTTTTAGTATAGAATTGGTGGCAGCTGTTGAAGTGGAGGTATTGTTGGTGGTTGGTATGTTTGACATCAATGGAAGTACTGATGTAACCATCTGTGAGGTGGAGATAGGCATGAAGAAGGTAGCTTAGTGGGCTGAGGAGGACTGGTTGAAGCAAATGGGGTATAAGGTGTTGAGCAGGTTCTGGAGAAATGTGATGGATAGTGTGCCTTCAACCTGTCTCTAGATCATCAAGATGCCATCAATGAGAACCAGGTGAAGCATTGGAATTATGGGTTGTTAGGAAGAATACCTCTCAGTGATCCATGAATAGGCTAGCCTAGGATAGTAGCATGTGGGTACCCATTGCTGTACACCACAGATGTGTTTGTGGGTGATGGATTCAAATGAGAAGCAATAGTGAGTGAAGATATATTGGTCATTATGACCAGGAGAGGGTTGTAGGTTTGGAGTCAATCGGACATTGGGAAAGGGAGTGACCAATAGCAGTAGAGACATGGGCATTGAGGACATTAATGTAGATAGTAACAACCAGGGTTCCGGGTGATAAAGGAACAGGGACTGTGGAGAGTCAGTGGAGGTAGTGGAGATTTTTATATAGAAGGGTTCATTACAGGTGATAAGCTGAAGGAGCTAACCCACAAGAGGAGAGATGCTCTCTTTGGGAGCACAGTAACCAGCCCCAAGGGAGCATCCCAGGTGGTTGGGTGCATATGCCTTAGGAATCATGTTGAAGGTAGGACTGCTGGGGTTGAGGACACACACACTCAGTGGAGAAGTTTTGGAATGGTTGAGCAGTCTCTCTCTCTAAATATACCAAAGTTCCCACCTTTTCACATATGGGGAGGACCACTATTTTCCTGAAGAATGTTCTTGTGTCCACACCTTCTGGAAGTTCCTTTATCAGTAGATACTACTTCCCACTTTGTTCCATGATCAAGTGAGGTGGCACAGTGGTTAGCACGCTGGACTCGTATTTGGGAAGGTGACTGTTCAAACACACGTCCCACCATCCTGATGTAGCTTTTGTGTGATTTCTCTAAATTGCTTCAGTCAAATACTGGGATAGTTCCTTTGAAATGGCATGGCTGACTTCCTTCCCCATCCTTCTCTAATCTGATGGGACCAGTGAGCTCACTGTTTGGGCCCCTCTCCCAAATCCAACTAAAATTGTTCCATCAGAAGCTTCAAACTCTGAACTGACACTCAAATTACTGAGAGAGCATTTTTTCTTATATTACACCACCTTTTAGTAATACATGGCTCAATTCTGTCTCATTTAAATGAGAATTGCTTCCACCTGTACCGTTCATTATGATATTGTGAAATCCAGATCTACATCTACATGACTACTCTGCAATTCACATTTAAGTGCTTGGCAGAGGGTTCATCGAACCACGATCATACTATCTGTCTACTATTACACTCCCGAACAGCGAGCGGGAAAAACGAACACCTAAACCTTTCTGTTCGAGCTCTGATTTCTCTTATTTTATTTTGATGATCATTCCTACCTATGTAGGTTGGACTCAACAAAATATTTTCGCATTCGGAAGAGAAAGTTGGTGACTGAAATTTCGTAAAAAGGTCTCGCCGCGACGAAAAACGTCTATGCTGTAATGACTTCCATCCCAACTCGTGTATCATATCTGCCACACTCTCTCCCCTATAACGCTATAATACAAAACGAGCTGCCCTTCTTTGCACCCTCTCGATGTCCTCCGTCAATCCCACCTGGTAAGGATCCCACACCGCGCAGCAATATTCTAACAGAAGACGAACGAGTGTAGTGTAAGCTGTCTCTTTAGTGGACTTGTTGCATCTTCTAAGTGTCCTGCCAATGAAACGCAACCTTTGGCTCGCCTTCCCGACAATATTATCTATGTGGTCCTTCCAACTGAAGTTGTTCGTAATTTTAACACCCAGGTACTTAGTTGAATTGACAGCCTTGAGAATTGTACTATTTATCGAGTAATCGAATTCCAACGGATTTCTTTTGGAACTCATGTGGATCATCTCACACTTTTCGTTATTTAGCGTCAACTGCCACCTGACACACCATACAGCAATCTTTTCTAAATCGCTTTGCAACTGATACTGGTCTTCGGATGACCTTACTAGACGGTAAATTACAGCATCATCTGCGAACAGTCTAAGAGAACTGCTCAGATTGTCACCCAGGTCATTTATATAGATCAGGAACAGTAGAGGTCCCAGGACGCTTCCCTGGGGAACACCTGATATCACTTCAGTTTTACTCGATGATTTGCCGTCTATTACTACGAACTGCGACCTTCCTGACAGGAAATCACGAATCCAGTCGCACAACTGAGACGATACTCCATAGCTTCACAGCTTGTGAGGAACGGTGTCAAAAGCTTTCCGGAAATCTAGAAATACGGAATCAACTTGAGATCCCCTGTCGATAGCGGCCATTACTTCGTGCAAATATAGAGCTAGCTCCGTTGCACAAGAGCGATGTTTTCTGAAGCCATGCTGATTACGTGTCAATAGATCGTTCCCTTTGAGGTGATTCATAATCTTTGAATACAGTATATGCTCCAAAACCCTACTGCAAACCGATGTCAATGATATAGGTCTGTAGTTAAATGGATTACTCCTACTACCCTTCTTGAACACTGGTGCGACCTGCGCAATTTTCCAATCTGTAGGTACAGATCTATCGGTGAGCGAGCGGTTGTATATGAGTGCTAAGTAGGGAGCTATAGTATCAGCGTAATCTGAAAGGAACCTAATAGGTATACTATCTGGACCTGAAGACTTACCCGTATCAAGCGATTTGAGTTGCTTCGCAACTCCTAAGGTATCTACTTCTAAGAAACTCATGCTAGCAGATGTTCGTGTTTCAAATTCTGCAATATTCCATTCGTCTTCCCTGGTGAAGGAATTTCGGAAAACTGCGTTCAATAACTCCGCTTTAGCGGCACAGTCGTCGATAACAGTACCATCGGCACTGCGCAGGGAAGGTATTGACTGCATCTTGCCGCTTGTGTGCTTTACATACGACCAGAATTTCTTCGGATTTTCTACCAAATTTCGAGACAATGTTTCGTTGTGGAACCTATTAAAGGCATTTCGTATCGAAGTATGTGTCAAATTTCGTGCGTCTGTAAATTTTAGCCCTTCTTCAGGATTTCGCGTTCTTCTGAACTTCGCATGCCTTTTCCGTTGCCTCTGCAACAGCGTTCGGACCTTTTTTGTGTACCACGGGGGATCCGTTCCATCTCTTACCAATTTATGAGGTATGAATATCTCAATTGCTGTTGCTACTATATCTTTGAATTTGAGCCACATCTCGTCTACATTCGCATAGTCAGTTCGGAAGGAATGGAAATTGTCTTTTAGGAAGGCTTCTAGTGGCACTTTATCCGCTTTTTTAAATAAAATTATTTTGCGTTTGTTTCTGATGGATTTGGAAGAAATGGTATTGAGCCTAGCTACAATGACCTTGTGATCTCTAATCCCTGTATCAGTCATGATGCTCTCTATCAGCTCTGGATTGTTTGTGGCCAAGAGGTCAAGTGTGTTTTCGCAGCCATTTACAATTCGCATGGGTTCGTGGACTAACTGCTCGAAATAATTTTCGGAGAATGCATTTAGGACAATCTCGGAAGACGTTTTCTGCCTACCACCGGTTTTGAACAAGTATTTTTGCCAACATACCGAGGGTAGGTTGAAGTCCCCACCAACTATAATCGTATGAGTAGGGTATTTATTTGTTACGAGACTCAAACTTTCTCTGAACTGTTCCGCAACTGTATCATCGGAGTCTGGGGGTCGGTAGAAGGAGCCAATTATTAACTTAATTCGGCTGTTAAGTATAACCTCCACCCACACCAATTCGCACGGAGTATCTACTTCGACTTCACTACAAGATAAACCACTACTGACAGACACAAACACTCCACCACCAATTCTGCCTAATCTATCTTTCCTGAACACCGTCTGAGACTTCGTAAAAATTTCTGCAGAACTTATTTCAGGCTTTAGCCAGCTTTCTGTACCTATAACGATATCAGCTTCTGTGCTTTCTATTAGCGCTTGAAGCTCAGGGACTTTTCCAACGCAACTACAACAATTTACAACTAAAATTCCGACTGTTCCTTGATCCAAGCACGTCCTGTAATTGCCAAGCACCCTTTGACATTGCAGCCCATCCCGCACTTTCCTGAGGCCTTCTAACCTAAAAAACCGCCCAGTCCACACCACACAGCCTCCGCTACCCGTGTAGCCACCAGCTGAGTGTAGTGAACTCCTGACCTATTCAGCGGAACCCAAAACCCCACCACCCTATGGCGCAAGTCTAGGAATCTGCAGCCAATACGGTCGCAAAACCGTCTGAGCCTCTGATTCAGACCCTCCACCCGTCGCTGCACCAAAGGTCTGCAGTCGGTTCTGTCAACGATGCTGCAGATGGTGAGCTCTGCCTTCATCTTGTAAGCACGACCGGCAGCCTTCACCAAATCAGATAGCCGCTGGAATCCAGAGAGAATTTCCTCAGATCCAAAGCGACACACGTCATTAGTGCCGACATGTGCCACCACCTGCAGCTGGCTGCACCCTGTGCTCTTCATGGCATCCGGAAGGACCCTTTCCACATCAGGAATGACTCCTCCCGGAATGCATTCGGAGTGCACACTGGATTTCTTCCCCTCCTTAGCCGCCGTATCCCTAAGGGGACCCATTACGCGCCTAACATTGGAGCTCCCAACTACCAGTAAGCCCACCCTCTGCGATTGCCCGGACCTTGAAGGCTGAGAATGATCCTCTGAAACAGGGCAGGCGGCTGCATCTGGCTCAGCCAGAGACAGTGCCTGAAACCGGTTTGTCAGACGCACCGGGGAGGCTTTCTGATCAGCCTCCGGGGACGCTTTTCGCTGCCTGCCACGCCTTGGAACGACCTCCCAATCAACCACAGGCGAGGGCTCAGCTCCACTGCGGGCAGCAACCGGGGCAACCACAGCGGCGGACCGATCTGGGGACAGACGGGACGAGGTTGACATCCCCGTGATACCCGAGTCCGGCTCCCCACAGTGGTGCCCATTGGCAACAGCCTCAAGCTGCGCGACCGAAGTCAGCGCCGATTGCAGCTGTGAGCGAAGGGATGCCAAGTCAGCCCTCATCCGAACACAGCAATGTTAACTGTAGTAACTCGGGCAACACTATAGTGAACCATTGTAGCAGAACTGCCTCTACTACCTTTTCTAATGTCGTGACAACTTGGATGACCTTTGGATGAGGTGGTAAAATTAGTGTTTTTCATCAGATGAACATAGTTTGAATAAAAAATGGGAAAACACTAATATGTGATGCCAGAAATATTTTATTTATTATTATCTTATCCACTACAGTGTACATGTGGAGATTCATTAGAATCGTCATTGTTGCTCTCTATTTCATCTGAGCCCCATGCTGTACTTTGTTTTGCATCATAATCAGAATAAGTTGAAATACTGTCTACGTATTCTCAATCAGACTTAATTGATTTAATTTCTTCAGTATTATTTGTCAAAGATAACAATTGTCAACCTGTGAGATTGCATTGATAAGCCATGCTGCAGTTCTTCATGGTGTCTGTTTAGTCTTTTTATATAAATTTGTATTATGACAAGGACACTGCACTTAAAAGGGAATGGTGCAATCCTGCATGTCGAAACCTACCCTGAAATTTGTTGTGTGGAAGAATATTCCGAAAGATATGCACTGTAAAATTTTTGCTGATACGGCATACTGCAAGTATTTGACAAAAAAAAATGTTTTAGTCAGTCAGTCCTGCTGCCTGAAGGTCTGCTACAATAGTGGTTCGTACAGTTTTTCTCGACTAGCAAGTGGTTCGGCAAATAAGCAGAGCGAGTCGTGACAAAGACAACTTAACACCACACAGCACAAAGTTCAAAGTGCATACACATGAATTTTAAGCACCTAAACCATACCTGAAACGTCTCAAATCATTAATATTTTGAATAAGTTGCAGTTCATATTGAAATCTACATTGTTGCAGATGCAATTTTTACACAATAGACTATCAGAGGAAACAGAATCAAGGCAGTGTATGATGTTTCATTTCAGACTACTTCCATTAAGCAGGATTTTAATTGGTTGACTTGAAATATTTTATAACTACTCCTGGAACTTGTATGATAATTTTTGAACGGTGTATATTTTACTAACAAGAAACATTTTCATATTTATACCGTGTGGTAATCGCAAGTGTGAAGTGGATGATGAAAACAGTTTCCTTGCATAAGGCACACCCGACTTTAAAAAAATTGCATTTAGGTGCTTCACAGGAATCGCTAGTCTTACTTAGACAGAACTAGAATGGAGAAAGAAATGGCCATGGCTGTTAGCTGCGTATGGTGCTGTGTATCAGGCATACATTCATAAAAGATGATCATATTGGTACTGTTGGGTCTTCGAGGCCTGTTCGGGCGGAGTTTAGCTTTAGTTTGATGATGCAAACCGACAGTGCACAAACGACAGAAGTTCAATAGTATTGATGTTCTCATAAAACTTAAATGACAACGAGCTATCGGAAATTATGTTGTACAAAAATTTTCTGAAAAATGCTTCACATTGTCAAAACATTTTTTTATTAAGGGTATGAACCACACTATTCATTCCAGGCTGAATCTGAATTATATTAAGTCTTTTTGGCACCCTTGTAACGGGAGAGGTGTCGTGTGTGCAGGCCAACAGGCCAGAAAAAGCAATAAGTAAATTTCTGCAGCTGTGATAGGACATTTCAGATGTAATATGGAAAATAATTTTCTCCCTTTTTCCAGAGTTTGCTACATCGATTACAAGATCTTTGCAACCAAACAATCCTCTTTTTAAATTTTGGCCGTAATTTGCCTTGAGGTTTCTGAAGACAGGTATAAAGCTGCGGTAACAGTAATCTGCTGATACTTACCACTGCCATTGTTGTATACGAATGTGCCGTAGCATTCATTGACCGCATGAGCAACTCCTCCCCCCCCCCCCCCCCCCCCCCCCTCCCCCGCCGGTGGTTCACCTTGTAAGATGTGGTCACTTGATACTTTAAGTACACTTCAGATTTAAGACCACATATTACTGTGTATGAAATGTAATCATCGAACCAAAATTGTTTTTAAGGCTGAAGAAGAGATATATCTCACTGCAGTATGGAGTAAATATACATAGTTCCATATATTAAAAACAAAGATTCCAAGACTTACCAAGCAGGAAAGCGCCAGTAGATAGGCACAATAAATAAAACACACTGAATTTCTAGCTTTTGCAACCGACGGTTGCTTCTTCAGGCAACAGGGAAGGAGAGCGAAAGACGAACGATTGTGGGTTTTAAGAGAGAGGGTAAGGAGTCATTCCAATCCCGGGAGCGGAAACACTTCCCTTAGGGGGAAAAAAGGACAGGTGTACACACACACACACACACACACACACACACACACACACACACACACACACACACACACACACATAGACACAAGCAAACATTTTTTCTCATAGTTACATACATATATATGGAGTAAATATACATAGCTGTGAATGGTGATACGCCACTCAGCATTACAGTCATATCTATCCTCAAATGTTATGCCAAATTCATTTGCATGTTTTGTGTTTCTGTTTCTTATGCAATTTATTAGAAGTTTTAAGGGATAGCAAAAAGCAAGGAATTTGTCTATAGTACTACTATTACTGTCATCTCCTCTACATGTTTTCTTGAAGTAAGCTTTGCAGTTTTGCAGCTTTCTTTTCCTTATAATTTTCCGAATCAATATTGAAGAAGACTAGAAATCGGTAATGTTCATCTCACTTGCATTTCAGAAGGTCTTGTTTTGTGGATTTCCCTCAGTAATAGTGCGTCGACTCCCACAGGAAGTTCTAAATCTTTGAAATAGTTATTCTTTCACACTTTAGCAAGTTTTATTTTGGAGCAGATTTCGTATTGCGTGTAAATATTTTTTCCACTTACACAATTCAGATTCAGATTATACGAAACAAAATCGACATTGCACACAGCTTAATTTTAATCATTTTCTGCCTCCTTCATTTAACTAAAGCTTACAGCCCTTTCTTTGTCACAAAGCTATTGCTGTCCTTATTTTCTTATGGCTAGGAAGGTATTGTAGTTTTGCTTCAATACACACCAATCATCATTCAAACCACAATTCATGAAATCATCAGTTATTTCCTCTTTCTTCTCATGTTTCCACAATTTCTAACAAAATGCTGACATCATTCAAATGGATGTTCAAGAAATTAACTACTGGTAACAAGTAACCGGTATGTAGGTCTTCATGAGAAGTAGTCAATTCTGAATACATGCCATGTTCTTCATATTTCAATTTGCTAAGGAAAAAACATTAATTGGATACCACATTACTGTGCAACTATGGAACCTGCACAAAGACAGGTGCTGTTAGCAAGCATGTACGAAGAGAGAACAAAAAAAGTTAATTCAGTTTTACCTCTATTGTTCACTCTTGGCAGTACTGCAAAGACAACTACTAATTATTATGGATATTAAATGAGTTGCAAATTCGAGTGAAAAGTAACTGTAAAAAGCTGTCTGGGAATCTATCAATGGAACTGGAATTCACTTTACAAATTAGACACCAATCAAGGGTATGTGCCTACTGTGTTGTGTGTACACCGTCTACTACAGGTACGGCAACTATGTACAATTCTGTAGCTGTAGCTGCGTGGTGTGCTACAAAGTTGCCAGTTTTCAGTGTTTTTGCTTTAAAAAATACTTGAAGAGCGCCTTAGCAGCTAAAATTTTGACTGCGCAATTCTTTTGATGTATCCTTCGTGTCTGAAAAATTTCAGGGTAGATTTCGACACGTTGGATTGGACCATTCCCTTAGTTTCACAACTGCACTGCAGCAGCAGGCACAGTACAGTCTGCAACAGTGTGCAGCAATTGGCAGGGCTTAGTTTATTAAATGGGACAAAAATGTACATCAGCAGTTTTAGGTACTACTTATTACACTCCTGGAAATTGAAATAAGAACACCGTGAATTCATTGTCCCAGGAAGCGGAAACTTTATTGACACATTCCTGGGGTCAGATACATCACATGATCACACTGACAGAACCACAGGCACATAGACACAGGCAACAGAGCATGCACAATGTCGGCACTAGTACAGTGTATATCCACCTTTCGCAGCAATGCAGGCTGCTATTCTCCCATGGAGACGATCGTAGAGATGCTGGATGTAGTCCTGTGGAATGGCTTGCCATGCCATTTCCACCTGGCGCCTCAGTTGGACCAGCGTTCGTGCTGGACGTGCAGATCGCGTGAGACGTCGCTTCATCCAGTCCCAAACATGCTCAATGGGGACAGATCCGGAGATCTTGCTGGCCAGGGTAGTTGACTTACACCTTCTAGAGCACGTTGGGTGGCATGGGATACATGCGGACGTCCATTGTCCTGTTGGAACAGCAAGTTCCCTTGCCGGTCTAGGAATGGTAGAACGATGGGTTTGATGACGGTTTGGATGTACCGTGCACTATTCAGTGTCCCCTCGACGATCACCAGAGGTGTACGGCCAGTGTAGGTGATCGGTCCCCACACCATGATGCCAGGTGTTGGCCCTGTGTGCCTCGGTCGTATGCAGTCCTGATTGTGGCACTCACCTGCACGGCGCCAAACACGCATACGACCATCATTGGCACCAAGGCAGAAGCGACTCTCATCGCTGAAGACGACACGTCTCCATTCGTCCCTCCATTCATGCCTGTCGCGACACCCCTGGAGTCGGGCTGCACGATGTTGGGGCGTGAGCGGAAGACGGCCTAACGGTGTGCGGGACCGTAGCCCAGCTTCATGGAGACGGTTGCGAATGGTCCTCACCGATACCCCAGGAGCAACAGTGTCCCTAATTTGCTAGGAAGTGGCGGTGCGGTCCCCTACGGCACTGCTTAGGATCCTACGGTCTTGGCGTGCATCCGTGCGTCGCTGCGGTCCGGTCCCAGGTCGACGGGCACGTGCACCTTCCGCCGACCACTGGCGACAACATCGATGTACTGTGGAGACCTCACGCCCCACGTGTTGAGCAATTCGGCGGTACGTCCACCCGGCCTCCCGCATGCCCACTAGAGGCCCTCGCTCAAAGTCCGTCAACTGCACATACGGTTCACGTCCACGCTTTCGCGGCATGCTACCAGTGTTAAAGACTGCGATGGAGCTCCATATGCCACGGCAAACTGGCTGACACTGACGGCGGCGGTGCACAAATGTTGCGCAGCTAGCGCCATTCGACGGCCAACACCGCGGTTCCTGGTGTGTCCGCTGTGCCGTGCGTGTGATCATTGCTTGTACAGCCCTCTCGCAGTGTCCGGAGCAAGTATGGTGGGTCTGACACACCGGTGTCAATGTGTTCTTTTTTCCATTTCCAGGAGTGTATTTTTGCCAAAAGCTAAGCAACTGACAGTGTTGACTTTCATTTCAAAATGAACTAGGCTAAGAAGCATTAAACCGTGAACCCTCATCCATCCCATAAAACAGGCAGAGGGGTTAAACTTTTGCTATGGGCCATAAATGTTCCTTGGGCAGTTTTAGTGCTAACTAAAAGGAGAGCCATTAATGTCTATGAGAGAATAGTTTCCTTATATAAAAATAACAAATTATTTAAAAGAGGAGAGAAAAATGTAGACATACGTTTGATTTTCTGACTCTGATGCTAATATGCCAATTTCTTCCTAAGTTGGTTTGTATTGGGCTGGAATGCAAACTTAACTGAGGCTGTGACTTCTAATAAATTGCATAAGAAACAGAAACACAAAACATGCAAATAAATTTGGCATAACATTTGAGGATAGGTATTACTGTAATGCTGAGTGGCATATCACCATTCACAGCTACGTATATATGTATGTAACTATGTATATTTACTCCATACTGTAGTGAGAGATATCTCTTCTTCAGCCTTCAAAACAATTTTGGTTCGATGACTACATTTCATACGCAGTGATATGTGGTCTGAAGTGTACTTAAAGTAAAGTATCAAGTGACCACATCTTACAAGGTGAACTGGTGCAAAAGTTTCGTAGTTTCTCAATGTTGTAACAACTGTGACCAAGGAAAGATAGCCAATTCATTGCCAAACCATGTTGTCAAGCTAAGGTATGAGACTAAAAGCACTCAGTCTTCAGGCCACAAGTGGCCCATCAGGACCATCCGACCGCTGTGTCATCCTCAGTGGAGGAAGCGGATAGGAGGGTCAGCACACTGCTCTCCCAGTCGTTATGATGGTATTCTTGACCGAAGCTGCTACTATTCGGTCTAGTAGCTCCCCAGTTGGCATCACGAGGCTTAGTGCACCCCAAAAAATGGCAACAGCGCATGGTGGCCTGGATGGTCACCCATCCAAGTGCCAACCACACCTGACAGCACTTAACTTCGGTGATATCACAGGAACCGGTGTATCCACTGTGGTAAGGTCATTGCCGTATGAGACTATACGATGA
The DNA here is from genome assembly GCF_023897955.1 of Schistocerca gregaria. NCBI lineage: Eukaryota > Metazoa > Arthropoda > Insecta > Orthoptera > Acrididae > Schistocerca > Schistocerca gregaria. The sequence goes on from NC_064926.1 coordinate 474,853,310, forward strand.
CAGAGAATTGGTTTTTGACCAAAAAGCTTCTTTTGATCACTTGGTAAAGATTGTGAATCTGTGGAGTACTTTTCAGTATTTTTCTGCAGAAATTAACATGGTTACCAAAGTACTAATTGCAGCAGTGAATGTTCTTTTGCTTTATTTACATTAAAATATTTTTATAGTGGTGCAACGGACCATGTGAAAATACCTGTATTTGGCACTTTCCCCTCCCCTCCCATCCACACAGGCTGTCTCACTTATCCCTCCTTCCAACCCAACCCCAGTCATTACCTTGTGAGGTGCTCATGTGTGCAGATCACTTGGAACTGAAGAAACGGCTATGATTGGCTGGTGTATGGCCCCTATCACTCAACTTACTGTTGAATCAAAGTTTACTGTTGGATTGAAGAGTTCCTAGACAACATAACACAGCCTGTCATTCTCAATGAAGAGAAGTCTTCCGAAGTAAGAGTTACTTCAGGAGTGTCGCAGGGGAGTGTCGTAGGACCATTGCTATTCTCAATATACATAAATGACCTTGTGGATGACATTGGAAGTTCATTGAGGCTTTTTGCAGATAATGCTGTGGTATATCGAGAGGTTGTAACAATGGAAAATTGTACAGAAATGCAGGAGGATCTGCAGCGAATTGACGCATGGTGCAGAGAATGGCAGTTGAATCTCAATGTAGACAAGTGTAATGTGCTGCGAATACATAGAAAGGAAAGATCCCTTATCATTTAGCTACAATATAGCAGGTCAGCAGCTGGAAGCAGTTCATTCCATAAATTATCTGGGAGTATGTATTAGGAGTGATTTAAAAATGGAATGATCGTATCTACATCTACATCCATACTCCGCAAGCCACATGACGGTGTGTGGCGGTGGGTGATCGTCGGTAAAGCAGATGCCAGACAGAGATTCATTGGAAGAGTCCTAAGGAAATGCAATCCGAAAACAAAGGAAGTAGGTTACAGTACGCTTGTTCGCCCACTGCTTGAATACTGCTCAGCAGTGTGGGATCCGTGCCAGATGGGGTTGATAGAGGAGATAGAGAAGATCCAACGGAGAGCAGTGTGCTTCGTTACAGGATCATTTAGTAACCGCGAAAGCATTACGGAGATGATAGATAAACTCCAGTGGAAGACTCTGCAGGAGAGACGCTCAGTACCTCGGTATGAGCTTTTGTTGAGGTTTCGAGAACATACCTTCACCAAGGAGTCAAGCAGTATATTGCTCCCTCCTACGTATATCTCACGAAGAGACCATGAGGATAAAATCAGAGAAATTAGAGCCCACCCAGAGGCATACCAACAATCCTTCTTTCCACGAACAATATGAGACTGGAATAGAAGGGAGAACCGGTAGAGGTACTCAGGGTGCCCTCCGCCACACACCGTCAAGTGGCTTGCGGAATATAGATGTAGATGTACCTCTCTGCCTAAATCTGAATATGCTTCATTTTACTTTTGTGCGCATTATGCAAATTGAATGTTGGACGCATTCTTGCACTTAATGTCTATCTTCCCCAAGATGATAATTCTTCTGTAATTTGTTATTAACTGGTACTTGCATATAGCTGGCAGCAGTGACTAGCTGTTGATAGATTAATCAAGTCATACTCCATTCTTTTTCTGTTTACATGTGTTAACATTATCTACTTTAAAAAGGCCTGTCTTGTTCTGAAATTATAATACCATATGTATGTAATATCCCCATAAAAGTGATAGACAAATAAAATCACTCTAGTCCTTACAGCAACTACTGATAATCTAGTCATTTAATGTCAACACCTGCCAGTAAAAGACTGGATAATCTGCATACAGCCTCAGACAGTAGTAAGCGATATCTGGTCACTTTGTATAGTGTGGACAGCAATGTTCCTTCGGTGCTACGTTGTACATGGCTCTCATTTCTGACATTTCCCCGTGGAGAACAATTGAATTATACTTTTCTTCCCAGATATCATGCAAGTGCATATTCTGTTTGACGTAATTGGCTTGGCAGTGGTGCACAACTGCAAGGAAGAATTTCCATAAGTCCAGAAATATGCCATCAATGCGATCTTGACTATTAACAACTATCTGGATTTCATGAACAAGCAGGGCACACTGATTTTCACAAAATTTGTAGACAGTTGCTAGATGAAGAGCCCATTCTGCCTCACATGGAATCTCAAAGTATCCCATCAGGTGCAGTAGCCTCTCCTCTATCACAAACAACTTAATTTGTTTCTCAACTGTGTGTGTCTTAATTTCACACATTGGCATAAACCAACTACCATCTGTTTGCAACTGCAGGGTGCCCTTCATCATTTTTGATTGTTATTCCTCCTAGAAATTAATGTATTATTAATACACTAATAGAAAAAAAACCAAACACCAAGAAATAATTCATGTAGAGTAATGAAACTACTGGAATACATTTGTCTTGGTAAAATATTTAATTGCTTAACATTGCAAGATCACAGGTTAAATGTAAGGGGAAATAAGTCTTTGCAATTGTGAAGTGCTGCTGCATTAATGACTCATGTAACTGCAATGGTTGGTCAATATAGGGATGGTTATTTATGTTTGTGGATGATGCTAGAGTTATTGTCAAGTGGTGTCCCATATGTGCTAGATTGGAGACAGTTCTGGTTATCGAGCAGGCCAAGGCAACGTGTTGACACTGTAGAGGATGATGTTACAGCAGCAGTATGAGGGTGAGCATTATCCAATTGGAATATAACTCTTCAGGGATGTTGTTCATGAATGACGCCACAATATTTCATATCATCAGATTGACATAAGAATTTCCAGTCGGTGCGTAGGATAGCCATGAGAGTGCTTCTGCTGTCATACGAAATTGCCCCCCAGACCATGACTCCAGATGTAGGTGTTGTGTATGTGGCACACAGACAGGTGGTTGAAGGCCCTCATCTGGCCTCCTCCTAACCAACACATGGCCCTCACTGGCACCCAGGCAGAATCAGTTACCATCAGTAAACACAACAGACCTCAACCCTGCCCTCCAATGAACTGCTACTTGACACTACTGAAGTCGCAAATGGCAGTGGTTTGGGGCAAGTGGAATACATGCTATCTCAGAGCTGTCCTTGGAGTAACTGATTTATAACAGTTTGTCTTGTCACTTTGGTGCCATCTGCTACCAAAATTGGTGCTGCAGATGCAGTGTGATGCATCAGAGCCATAGGCCAAACACGATGGTCTTCCCTCTTGGTAGTTCCACATGACCATCGAGAATCAGGTTTGTTGTGACTGTACATTCTCATGACCAGTGTTGCCGGCAGTCATGTACAGTGGCTACATTCGTGCCAAGTCTTTCTGCAGTATTGCAGGAGGAACATCCAGCTTCTTGTAGCTCTATTACATGACTTTCTTTACTCAGTGAGGTTTGGTGATGGTGTCTTTGTCACCTTAAATGCGTTCTTGACTGCGTTAACTCACCATGTCCAATCTCAAAGACAACTAATGTCATCAGCATTACAGCATTTATTTGTTTCATCACAGTGGCACTAGTAGTGCCACTGTTATGTGACTGGAGTAAAATTTGAACAGACAGCATCTTTCAGGTGTAGAACCGTGCCTACCAACTTTCATTTGTCACACAGCTCCACCTTGGTGTTGTGATATTTTTTTTTTTCCCATCAGTGTATGTTAGACATGTATATACTGAAGGTCATTCAGTGTTGTTAAATACTATAATTTAAAGTTAAGTCATGTTACACCCATAGTCTAAAAGATCAGTAAATTAGAGCAAGAACCCAGTAGTCTATCTGCACCTATACTCCCCGAGATATCTTGTGGCATAAGCTCAAAAAATTTTCTGATACCAGTTACTTTTCCCTCTTCCGTGTTCGATTCACAAATGGTGCATAGAAATAATGAATCTCCATACTAGCACCAATTTCTCTGCTCTTCTCACTGTGGTCATTTCACAAGACATACAGGAGAGGAAGTAATATGTTAACTGACTCATCCCAGAAGGCTTATTCCATTTAAAATCACCCAAAATAAAGAAATCTCATAGCCATCATGTCATAGATATTTGTGAAAATTTGGTGTAAGAAAGTACATAAACAGAAAGTGATAAAATAATTTTTTCAGATTTTTGTAGATCAAAACTGTAGTGAGGGGGTCATTTTGAAATGTCTGGCATTTTCTCCATCTGGTGTCAGTACAAAAGGTAGGTTGTAACTACTATAACTCCCTTATTTATAAATCAATTTTATTTAATTTGGTGTCATTAGAAAGATAAAAGGACCAACTATATCACTAAACTATAAAAATGCTGCAACTGTGCACATTAATATGTGCAAATCTGTAATTAAAGTCATTTCCAAAATTTTTTTTTTACAAACTTAATGTATTTTTTCGTCAAAATCACAAGTTTCACCAATTTAAATTTTGTTTCAACGAATTCCTATTGTCACACATTTCAACATAAAAAAATCAAAAGGGTGTTTGTTCTGTTTAATCATTTAAAACAGAAAGAACATTAATAATAATAATAATATACACATTTCATTTTGTGACTCTTACCTAGTGATCAAAAGTGATCAGTTCTCATAAAACACATTCATTCTTTCAAACAAGTTTTCAATGGACAATATTATGCCTGACTCAAAAGTATATAAATGACCAGTAGTACTTGTGCTTGCACTAGGAGCAGGCAAAGCTATTAAAATGTTTTCATAAGGTATCCAGCAAACAGTGTGAAGTGGCCATGAATAACTTGAGGAAGGGCCACTTGGACTCATGAACATGACTTTTGCAGCCCTATGTTCTTCACTTACCTCTAGAATTTTTCCAAGCCACCGCAGGTTATTGTACATAGCTGCAGCAAATGTTTCTTCTTTGTGTCAGAGGCAGTGTTTTGAATTCCAAGAGGAACTTGAATGAGTTTAGATCATCATGAAACATGCTTTATCAGCAACTGGTTTTCATACAGTGGTTTGAAAAAAATGATTTACTCTTCTCCCAGGAATGATAGAACCAGTCTCTTATTTTTTTTGTAACATGTTTGTGAACTTTATCTCCTCTGTTGTAACATAAAAGGTTTATTCTTGGAAGATGAGTTTTGTCAAATGTAAACAGATCTTTTGGACTTAAAATGCGGCTCTCATATGGACGCTGTAAACTTGCTCTTGTTGCTAAGCATTTAATAGTACCACCAACTCCATCACATGCATTTTTGCCATGACTAGTGGCAAAAAAATTCCATTCTGCAGTTACTCCATGATCTTGCTAGTGATGGCACAAATTTAAAAAGTTCTTAAAGTTTTTATATTGCGCAGAACTGCCATCACTGAAGCACATAACATGCTGGATGTGTGGTAATTGTTCCGATACACAAGTGAGAGCAGTTTTCTGGAAAACATAGAATGTGTTTGTATCATGCTGCAGACAGTCACTTGTACAACACAGTGACATTGACTTAATTCAATCATATGTTTTGAAGTACACCACAAAAGAATGAAGGGTGACTTGAATGTTCTGCCATTGAAATCCTTGTGCAGCATCTTGAAGCAAACAGGTATGATGATGCATGTAGTATCAGGGAGAGTTTCTTTATGTTTTTAAGTAGTGACTCTGAGATTTTGATACACGATGATGTTGTGTTAAGTTTTGAAGTTTTTGCATGAGATGCTAAACAAATTCATCAGTCATCTTCATTAATGTCTACAGTGCAGGTCGATCAGTTTACATCCATTGTTTGAATACATTTCCACAATCTTGTTAGGACTCCAGCTCCATTAAAAAATTGCACAGTTCATATTTGTCAGGGGACAGCAATGTATTGTGCACTCATTTTCCAGATTGCACACAAGTTTCTGTAAAAGTTCAGTGTACGGTTCTTTCACATGTGCAGCATGCATTAACAGTTCTATGTTTTGGTGATACATACGTTATGCATTCCATGACTGTTTACAGTGACACATTCTTTTGGTGTAAGTTCACAAAAGTTCGTAAAACACATTTTATCTTCAGGGTATTTTGCTCTGAAAGCTAAGTATACATCTTTCAGATTATGTAAAATTTGTGTTTTTGTCTTGTATACTCTTTTGCCATTTTCTGAAGGGACAGACAGACAGTCTTTTTTGTTAGCAGAAATGTGACTTATATCATCTCCACTGTAAAAATTCTGGACACATTTTTCCACATCCTTACCTATTGTTTCCCACTTCATAACTCCCTTTTGACAAAATACCATCTTCTTTTAGCAATACCCTCGATTTCTTTATCATGTATTCAGTAGTGTTAAAAAACATTTGGATTTTTCTTTACTCCATGAAGCTGGTGCTAAGGTAAGTACGTGTAGTTTTTCTTTAACCGTACTTCTGCTGAATTTCTCTTTAAGATTTTGCATTAAAATATTACAGTCTGTATATTCAGCACTGCCAGTTTCTTCACACACATTTTTCACTGAAACATGTAGCACCTTTGATGCTGTTTGCTGGAATTTTAAAGCTAAGCAACAAGACTGGGATCAAATGTATTCTGGATGTCTGTCTTTTGCTCTCTTGGTAACCTTAAGTGGTGAAATTTCAAGTAATTCACAACTTCCATTAAGTTTTTGAAGAGCTGTAGATTGATCTGGTGTGTGTTCTTGATCTTCAACTTCACATTCATCCATCCCTGGAAGGTTATCCCCCATAGGAGATAAAAGGTCCTCGCAGAATGTAAGTCCAAGGGTTTTATATTTCCTTGCAATGTTTAAACAAATAGGTTTCAAAGATTTCTTAGCAGTCTCTTTACCATGCTTCTTAAAAGGGTCACAGAAAATTCTTTGTCTGTCTTCAAATGTTCCCAAATAGAGCTTATTGTGAAAAGAACACACACATTCAATATTTTTACAGGAGCTTCTTAGCTTCAATAATTCAGTATCAGCCTGATTCAGGCTTGACATATCTGTTAAATAAAGCTCTTCACTACTACTACTATTCTTCTGACACACAACTGCTGACACAAAACCTAAAGACACCTGTTTTCCATTGGTTTGAAACTTTTTCTTGTTCATTAATTACCAGACAGAATGGCTGCTTATGTAAGAAGCACAAAATCAAGGCAAAAAAGTCCTTCAGATATATAAAGTGCACAGACACACAAAAACCTAACACATCCAGCCTGCGCTGCATGTGAGTGTTGCAGCTAGACTGCATATTTCATTGTTGTTTCGTGTATTATTGATTAGCTATTTGAAGCAATTAATTATTGCAGCATTATTGAAAAAGTATAAGATTTAACAATAGAGGACAAACACCCTTCTGATTTTTTTATGTTGAAAAGTATGGCAATAGGGATTATTTGAAACAAAAATTCAGATGGTGAAACTTGTGATTCTGCTGGAAAAAAAGTGATAAATTACATTAATTACAAACTTTCAAACATTTGTTGCTTAAACACAGCACTTTAATCATTTGTTGCTTAAACACAGCACTTTAATCATTTTTATATTATAGCTCTACTGTATTACTTTCCAATGACACCAAATTGAATAAAATTGATTCATAAATAATAAAGTTATAGTGGTTACAAACTTACAAGGCAATATGTTTTTCAATGCCATGCCAGTTAGTAGAAGGGGCCCACATTTCAAAAGGTCTCCTAATTACAATTTTGATCAAAAAATTCCAGATAAAATATTTTAACCCTAACTCATTATGTACATTCTTACACCAAATTTTCAGAAAAAATCTGTGACATAAGGACAACGGCCACAGGGTGATTTCACATGAAATTGCCCAGAAAATACCCCCTGTAGGTTCGTAGGTAAGAATAGGCCTGAGGTATTCCTGCCTGTCGTAAGAGGTGACTAAAAGGAGTCTCGGTCTTTGTGTTGGTCCCCTCTCGGATTTGACCTCCATCTTTTCCAAATTTCTGTTGCTAGTTCATGCCATTTGGGGAAGGACTACTTACGTGGTGTTTGTTTGTCCATCATGCACCAAGATCTTCCATGCTACTTGTTGTTGTGTGACGGGCTTTGCACCGAACGTCTCCTGCACCGTACTATCCTTCGTGCCCACGACAATTTTGGACCATTTCGTCACCTGAAATCCAGTGTGGTAGCCAGTCCATCTTGGTGGGTTTGTCATGTAACCTTTCGGTGGTAGCCCCCTCACAACACAGGGATCACACTGCTGATGCCAGAGCTGAGACCTCCCTGTGTATGCCAAGGAGTAGGTGCCCATCCTTCTGGGGCACCAGGACTACCAGCAATGGCCATCCTGCCAGGTGGCCCTTGCTGAGACTGGGTGGCGCCCGTGGGGAGAGCCCCTGGTCGAAGCGTGCCATCAGGGTGGATGACCCGGAATGAAATTGTTTAAATTGAATCAAGCTAGTGGTCGTTCGGCCCCAGCAGTCTCAAAGTGCGTCAGAAATGATTTCGATGCTGCAGCCTGTGATTCCCGATCGTTCCCCTTCCTGGCAACACCTTGGGAGGAGCGTTGGGCGACCAGGTCTTGAGAGCCATATTCGCCTCAGTACCTCATTTGCAGCAGGACTGATCAAGAGATCTTTCAGGCAATGAACCCCCAGTTTTTTGTCGACCATCGTGGAAGATAGGTTTGGGGAAGTGGCGGCATTGTCCAAAATGCGTAGCGGGTTGTTTTTGATCCAGGCAGTCTCCCCAGCCCAGTCACGGCCACTGCTCACCTGTGACAAGCTGGGTGACATCCCTGTCCCAATTACACCCCATAGAAACTGTGACATGGTCCAGGGTGTTATTTTCCATTGTGACCTCCTTTTGCAGTCGGATAATGAGCTACAAGCCACCTTGAAGCGACAGGGTGTCCACTTTGTCCAGCGCGTGCATAGAGGACCCCAGGATAACAGGGTTGCTACCGGTGCCTTCATCTTGGTTTTTGAGGATGGCTCATTACCTGTAAAGGTCAAGTTGATGGTTTACCATTGCGACATGAAACTTTACGCCCCTTCTCCTATGCGGTACTTAAAGTGCTGGAGGTTTGGCCACATGTCATCTCGGTGTTACTCCAGTACCATCTGCAGGGATTGGGGTCATCCTCTGCACCCTGGTGCTCTGTGTGTGCCTCCTCCCACTTGTCAACTGTGGGAAGCACCACTCCCCCTGTTCGCCTGACTGCCCTGTTCTCCATAAGGAGCAGCAAATAACGGAAATCAAAATCTTGGACAGGCTCACCTATCAAGATGCGAAGAGGAAATACGAACACCTTCATCCTGTTCCAATGACTGCATCATATGCTGTGACTGCAACTTTGTTGCCCACGTTGGTGACAGCTGTCTCTGCGTTTGTAAAACCTCCAGTGGGCCCTCGGGGTCGCCCCAACTCTACCCCTGTGTCTGTGATGGGGGGCACTGCTCCTTCTGGTGCTCCCACGCTACCTCCCTTGGGAGACCAAACCTCCAAATTGATGGGGCTATCGAGCCAACTCCACCCTGCCGGAGGTACACCAGCCTCCTCCGGCCTCTCTCACATGGAAAGGGTTCCTTACAGTCTATCTTCTCAGGCACCCTCCAGTGCGACAGCTGACATTAGTCAGTGGCTCAAGGAGCCATGAGCGGCGGATCGAAGAGTTTCCTGCTCTTTGTCTGTCCCTGACCCCTTCCTGCGACTCCCTCCCAGGGTGCTCTTAATGAGCAGCGGGCGGGGGAGAGGAGGAAGAAGAAGAAGAGGAAGAAGAAGAAGAAGAAGAAGAAGAAGAAGTAGTTCTGGTTGCCTCTGTGCCACCTGTCCGTACCAACTCTGCAGCTGAGGACAATTTGCTGATTTTGGTGTTCCCCAACAACCTCAATCTCGCTTCTACCTCAGATGCAATGGTTCTTGATTCAGGCTCTTCTTTGGTGGTGGTAGATGACACGGTGGTGTAATCTGCCTCCTTATTCCAGAGGAATTGCAGTGGTTTCATCCACCACCTTGCTGAGCTCTGATAACTTTTCAGCCTTTACCCTTTCTTCTGCATTGCTCTCCAGGAAACTTGGTTTCCGGTGATGCGAACCTGCGCCCTCCGTGGCTATCAGGGTTTTTAATAAGAATCGGGCAGCTTATGTGTAGATATCAGATAGTCTGTGTCTACATCCTTAACTCTCTTTACAGTGAGTGTGTACCTTTTCAAACACCTTCAGAGGCTGTAGCTGTTCAGGTGTGTACGCCCCAGGCTGTTACTGTCTGCAGTATCTATCTTCCACCAGATGATGTCCCACAACATGTATTGGCTGCACTGATAGCCCAACTGCCACCACATTTTCTGTTACTGGGCAACTTTAATGCCCATAACCCTTCGTGGGGTGGATTGGTGGCAACAGGCCGAGGCACTGTCGTTGAGCAAGTATTGGCACAGTTCGACCTTTCCCTCTTAAATAATGGTGCCTCCACACATTTCAGTGTGGTGCGTGGCATTTACTCAGCCATCGACCTTTCGGTCTACAGCCCTAGCTTTTTACCATCTGTCCAGTGGAGTGTGCATGACGACTTGTGCTATAGTGACCACTTTCCGGTCTTTCTGTCACTGCCATATTGTCACTCATCTGTGCGACTCCCCAGATGGGCTTTGAATAAAGCTGACTGGGACTCATTCGCCTCCATTGCCACTATTGAGCCTCTTTCTCATGATGCCATTGATGTGGTGGTTCACGCGTTTCTGCAGCAGAATCTGCAATTCCCTGTTCTGCCAGGTCCTCTGGCAGAGGACTGTGCCTTGGTGGTCACCAGAGTTCACTGAGTTGATCAGAGATCGCAGGTGGGCGCTCCAAAGTCATAAGTGGCACCCGCCGCTGGAACACCTCATTACCCTTAGACGGCTCTGTGCCCAAGCCCAACGCCTTATTCGCCAATGGAAACAAGACTGCTGGGAATGGTATACCTTCACCATTGTCATCTGTACCTCTCAATCGCAGGTTCGGACCAAGATCAGGTGACTCTATAGATATCCCCCCCCCCCTGTCAGTGTACCTGGGCTTTCCCTGAATGGAGCAGTCGGTACTGAATCAGATACGATTACAGAACTCTTAGCAGAGCATTATGCTCAGTGTTCCACTTCTACAAATTATCCACTGGCCTTCCGCTTCGTGCAAGAGCGGTTGGAACATTGGAGCCTTTCATTCCATACATGCCACCCTGAATCATACAATGCTCCCTTCAGTGAGTGGGAATTACAAAGTGCCCTAGCCACTTGCCCTGGTACGGCTCCTGGGCCGGATTGCATCATCAGATGCTCAAACATCTTTCGGTGGACTGCCAGTGACACCTCCTCAACCTTTTCAACCATATCTGGGTTGAAGATGAGTTCCCATCACAGTGACATGAAAGTATCGTGATACCAGTGCTGAAACCTGGGGCAAGGACCCACTGGAGGTGAACAGCTACTGCCCCATTAGCCTCACCAATGTTCTGTGCAAGTTGCTCGAATGTATAGTGAGCCGGAGGCTTAGTTGGCTACTTGACTCTCGGGACCTTCTGGCTCCATCTCAGGGTGGGTTCTGTAAGGGCCACTGTGCCACCAATAATCCAGTCTGCCTTGAGTCTGCCATTTGTACGGCATTTGCCCGCAGTCAGCATCTGGTTGCTGTCCCTTTTGACATGCAGAAGGCATACAATACAACACGGTGACATCACATCCTTACCACACTTCATGGTGGGTTCTTAGGGGCCCGCTCCTGATTTTTATTCAAAATTTCCTGTCGCTTCATTCCTTCCACGTGCAAGTTGGCTCCTCTCATAGTTCCTCCCGAGTCCAGAGAATGGGGTCCCACAAGGTCCTGTCTTGAGTGTCTGCCTCTTTTTTGCATGCTGATGACTTTTGCCTGTACTAAAGCTCCGCTGGCATTGCAGCTGCTGAACGGCAGCTGCAGGGTGCTATCCGCAGGGTGCCATCTTGGGCCGTAGCGCACGGCTTCTAGTTTTCGGCCGCCAAGACTTGGTTGTGCATTTCTGACGACGTCACACTGTTCACTTTGAGCCATGGCTTTATTTTGACGGCAAACCTCTTGCTCTGGCAGAGACACGTCGGTTTTTTGGATTGCTTTTTGATACCCAGTTGACTTGGCTCCCTCATATTCAGCAGCTTAAACAAATGTGCTGGCGGCATCTTAACACTCTTTGTTGCTTGATTCACACCAACTGGAGTGCCGATCGGTCTACCCTTCTACAACTGTATCAGGTGTTGATTCAGTCCCGTCTCAATTGTGAGAGCCTGTCTTACAGTTCGGCATCGCCTTCCACGTTGCGGTTGCTTGACCCCATACTTCACTGCAGGATCCGACTCGCAACTGGAGCTTTCTACATAAGCCTGTAAACAGCATACTTGTGGAGGCTGGTGTCCCTCTGTTGCAGATCTGGTGCCAACGACTACTAGTCACTTATGCTGTACATGTTTATAGCTTGCCTGGGCGTCCAAATTACCATCTGCTGTTCCCCAACTCAGTCATCCATCTTCCCAAATGGCAGCCCCAGTCAGGATGTCCAATTGCGATTCATGTCCAGTCTCTTCTCTCTGGGCTTGAGATTTTCCCTCTCTCACCTCTTTTCTGGGCCCATATACGTATACCCCCAGTTTGTGTGCCCCATTCATGCCTTCAGCTGGATTTGGCTCAAGGCTCGAAAGACTCAGGAGGGACTAAGTCCCTCCACTGATGCTTTATTTCCATCCTTGCCGCGTTCCCCGGCTCTGCCGTAGTCTATAACGATGGTTCGTTGGTTGCTGGTCGAGTTTGGTATGCTTTTACTCTTGGGGAACAATTTGAACAACACTCATTGCTGGACGGCTACTTGTCACCATCTCTTGCGCCCTAGAGTACAACCGCACCTGCTCGGGTAAGTCCTTTGTTATCTGTAGTGACTCCCTGAGCGGTTTATGAGCTGTTGCCCAGTGTTTCCCTCTCTCTCATCTCGTGATGGCTATCTAGGAGTCCATCCATACTCTTCCCCATTGCAGCCGCTGCATGGTTTTTGTGTGAACTCCAGGTCATGTTGGTATCCCAGGTAATGAAAGTGTTGACACGCTGGCCAAACAGGTTGTCAGTGCACCAGACCTGGAGATTGGCCTTCCGGAATGTGATCTAAAGTCAGTATTGCGGCAAAAAGTCCTTGGTGCTTGAGGTGATGAATGGCGCACTCTGCCTTCCCGCAACAAACACGGGTCATCAAGAAGACTACAGGTGTGTGGCACTCCTCCTTGTGGGCCTCTCGCAAGGACTCCGTCGTACTCTGCCGACTGCACATTGGCCACACCTGGCTGACGCACGGTTATTCACTGCGCTGCGAGGACCCATCTCTCTGTTGCTGTGGTTCAGTGTTGACAGTGGTCCACATTTTGTTGGATTGTCCGCTTTTAACTGTGCTCAGGCAGACGTTTGCTCTGCCTGATATGCTCCCTGCACTTTTAACGGATGACGCTGCCATTGCTGGCTTAGTTTTGAGTTTTATTCATGCAGGGGGCGTTTATCACTTGATCTGAGGGTTTGTTGCTTTATTGTGTTGTGTCTTTGGCATACGGTTTTAGATTTTTTTTCCACCCCTCATGGTGTGCCAACCACTGTAACATTGTGTGTTTTTAATTCCTCTTTTCTGGTCTTTGTCTGTTTTTCTTGTTCAGTGTCGTCCCTTGTCGTCTCCGTTGCTTGTTTTTCTTCCTTGTGAATGTTTCATGGTTGTGGAATAAGGAAACAATGGCCTTTGTCGTCTGGTCCCCTCAACCCTCACAAACCAACCAGAAAACTTTCTATGATGCACAATGTCTCTCTTGTATTTTCTGCCACTGATGTTCGCTAAGCACCTCAGATACACTCTCATGCAGGTTAAACAAGCCCATGACAAAACTCTGTTGATTCTCTTGGTGTTGGGTCTTCACTATCTCTTCTATTAATCCATCATGGTAAGAGTTTTAGGCTGAGTAGTCAGACTCAAGAAGTTGTCATAAAAGTGTTATGTAAGCCACTTCTTCACCTTCATCTAAATGCATGTACATACATACTACACAAGTCGCTATACCATGCATGGTGGAGGGTACCTTGTGTCACTACTAGTCATCCCTTTCCAGTTTCACTCACAAATGGAACCACGGAAAAATGACTGCCTGTACATCTCCTTTGAGCCCAATTTTTCTTATCTTGTCTTTGCGGTCCATACATTAAATTTACTTTGATGGCAGTAGAATTGTATTGCAATCTTCTATGAATATCCATTCTCTAAATTTTCTCATAGTGTTTCACACAAATATGTAGTCTTTCCTCCTTAGGGATTCCTATGAGAAGTCGTAAAGCATCTCTGTAACACTCACATGTTGAATCAAACCTACCAGTAATAAATGTAGCAGAATACTTCTCAACGATTTCTTCCTTTAATCTGAACTGATGGGGATTCCAAACACATGAGCAGCACTTGAGAATGGGTTGCATTAGTGTTACACAAGTGGTCTCTCTTATGGATGAGATACGCACACCTAAAAATCTCCCAATAAAACTAAGTTGACCATTCGCCTTCCCTACTACTGACCTTAGGTGCTTCTTCAATTTCATATGGTTTTGCATTGTTACACTTAGATATTTTAATGACGTGATTGTGTCAAGCAGCACACCACTAAAAAACAGTTGTATTTGAACTTTACAGAACTATTTCTCTACTTGTCTGCATTAGCTTACATTTAAGGTTTCTCCAGTGATTCTGAACATGATATCTGCTTTCCCTACAATTTGGTTTGTGTGATCGTACCACTTTAGGTTGCTCTGGATGGCTACTACAGTACTTGATATTTTATTGTAGTTACTGTTTCCAGTACACAACAGTGTAATCATATAATAGTGAATTTCTTTGCCTATTTACATTCTGGGTAAGCTGCCAGACACTCTACCCAATCACCTACACACACACACACACACACACACACACACACACACACACACACACACACGGCAGTTCTCTGGCAATAAAGGCCACTGTGACATGTGACAAAGCTTCTCTACTCCGCTCTTTCTGATGTCACTGATGGTCAGAGCTGCCCTGGTCAAGGGTGCAATTGTGATCTCTCTAAACTGCAGCCACATCCGAGAAACAACAGAATGATTCACGGTAAGCCACTGAACCACATGAGTTTTTGCGACTGTCCTGTTTCCATTCTTCCTGTGGCCCTCCACCACAGAGAATCTGGTAGACATCTTTTCTTTGTCATAGTGCACTATCTGTGACTGTGTACACAGTAATTGTTTGTGTGAAACTATCTGACAAACACTAATCCATTTTATAGGTGCCTTGACATCCTCATTGTCATGGTTTTTCATTGACCAAAATGCCATCTTCCATGAAGAACACTATGGTACAGACACCTTTTGACAGTTTGTTTGATTATATTGTGAATTAGACACGAGAAAATAGCAGTTTGCTGCTTTAATTTTGGACACTACTGTATTTTTGTGTCAGCAGCTGTTTCCTTTTTCTAAGAAGACATTTTATCTTGTGCAATCCTCCGTTCCATGTCTGTTCTTCACCTCCTTTTTTTATTTATTCTGCTTCATAAATATTTATTCACTTTGAGTAACTTAATCAATAGGACATCTATTTGTTTCACATTAAATTTTGTCAGCATTTACATTATGTCTATACTTGAAATGCAGATACTTCTTCTTCCCAAGAATTATTCGTTTGGTGGACAAACATTGAAAAACAAAGGATGCCCATGGTTTGAAAGCAAGTCAATTAAGTACAGAACTTGAATGATTGAAAGTACCAATTTAAGTGTTACAGTAGAATATTTGTCAAAACCAGTATCACAAGATTCTTTGGTTGACTTTCAGAACTAGGCAGCTGTGTAGTCATTAAAATGCAGCTTTATTTGCTCCTGGCAAATTGTAATAGTAATAGTGTCAGTTGAGACTGGGGGTATATAGAGGATGCTGAGACCCGTATTACACTGTAAAATGGCTTTGTCAGTGATATCTTACAAAAGTTATACTGTTGTCCTAGCTGTTATAAGAGACTTATCAAAGATCTTAGACAGTGGAATATTAGCCTCAGTGCCTTTGTAGTTAAAATTTTGTAACATCTCATTTGTTTCATCATCAGTACAACTTTTTGCAAAGGAAGGAAATCTGCCAGGCAATTACCATTGTAACAAAATTTATGATAGATAATTTTCAAACCTTTATGACTTACTTATCGGCGTTCTACAAATGAATGAAAATAAGTTGTATCAAATATAAAAGCTTAAAAATCTACAGTACATATTAATAATTTAAGAGATTTCTTTACATTTGTACAGCAAGCATATAAACGTGACGACACGCAAAGTCCTATTGTAAAGTTACGTCAAAAAGTTTGCTGCGATACACACAGAGGTATTGTAACACTTAAGTCTATGTTCATGGTAATCTGTGTATTAGAATACATCACGACATATATAAATAAGTAATTTGGTGAAGTAAATTTGAAGTATAAATGCATATTATTCTAATACACAAAAGGGGAGTCAGATGAACACAAGACAGATTGAAAAAAAGTAATGAAACTGTTGATTATTTCAACAGTAATCATTATAACTGTTACTGTGTTTACCCCACTGTGGAAAAGACGGTCAGTGCCTTCATGGCAAAATGTTTGCCATTGCTTAGGTTGTAACCAAGCATGCCACTCGTTGTTCGAAGCAAATTGACGACCACAAATGTCTTTTCTCAAGGCTCTGAATACATGGAAACAACATGAGAAGATATGGGGATTGTATGGAGGATGTGTAAGGGCTTCCAGGAGAAATTTCTGTACCAACCTTGAAAACTTGTGAGCACGCTCACTCAGCAGTCTCAGCTGCATGCCAGCTTCAAGGCACCATCTGATAGGTCTCTGTAGGGACTCTTCTTAATGGTTTACAGTTCTCTCCTACAAAAGTACAGGTTATGCACTTTTGTCATTGTTCCATAGTTCATCCTGATCCAGAATTCTACTTGGGTACCCAGTGCTTGAAAGTTGTTGCACAGTCCCATTTTTCTTGGGCCTTCTTTTTGATAAAAGGCCAACTTCGCTGCCCATATTTATCAACTAAAGCCTAGTTCAAGCAAAAGCTTAATACTATCTCCTCCTTGCCTGCAACGGTTGCAGTGCATATAGTGCTTTTCTTCTCTGTATTTAGTGGGCCCTGGTCTCCTCCCGACTTGACTACGGGTGCTAAGTTTACAGCTATGTGGCACCAACAACTTTGAAATTGTTAGACACACTTCATCAGCATAGAGTTTGTTTGGCCACTGGTATTTTCCAGTGTAATCCTGTAGACAATCTTCTTTTGAAGCATGGATCTTACACCTTCCAACGGTACCAACTCTTCGTCTCCTACGCAACTGCAATTCATCAATTCCCTGATCACCCAACATATCCTATTCTTTTTGCATTTGAGGGGCATCAGACATTGGGTGGGATTACAAATGGGAATGTGCCTCACAGCCCTCTGTCAGGATCTCCATATCCCCTCCCTCGATTGTGCTGCTTGTGTCTCCTCTTCTCCCACCCCCACAAACTAGGACTGATCTATTTCAAGGTTCTAAAGTCTGTCACCCCCATGACATTTTGACGCCTTGTTATGTTCATTTCAGGAGTTTTAGGGTGCAACCCTCTTTTACACTGACAGCTGTAAAACTGGGTAAGAGGGGATTTGCTTTTACATTTGCTCCTGAGTAGGAACTTCATTTGTTGCAAAAAACATGTAGTATTTTTACAGCAGAGCTGGTGGCCCTTAGCAGAGCTCTCCACTGGCCACATTTAATATGTAGTGACTCAGTGAATGGTCTTCAGGCCATTGGACAGTTTTATTCAACACCTTGTGATCTCTGCTATTCATGATCATCGTGCTGAACTTAGTCATACTGCCTGCTCAGTTGTCCTCCTCTGGGTCCTTTACTCACCCTCCATTCACTTTGTCAATCCCAGGTGCACATTTGCAAGTGCAAATAAGACCTCTGCTCACTTGGAGATGGAATGACATCTGGTTGGCTACTAATAAATTCCACACTATCAAGTAGACTACTGCATCATGGTGTTCTTCCTTCCACCCCCACCCCCCACCCCACCCCAGAAATTGCAAAAGAATCCACCATCCTACGTCCTCCACATTGGTGATAATAGGCTGACCCATCGTCTTATAGTACGTAGTGAGCCACCAGCATGTTTTAGCTGTGGAGCAGCGTTACGGACAGTAACTCTTATACTGTTGGAATGACCTCTTTTTTTCCCCTCTTCTTCCATGCTAAGAATAGCTTTCCAAATTCCTTGCCTCAAATATTAGCTGATCATTCATGGACAGCTGAACTGGTTTTCCATTTTCTCTGTGAAAGTGGCTTTAATTGCCAGATACATCGTAAGCTAGCTTCGGAGCTGGGGCAGTATGGTTGGGGTTCGGGTATCTCCTACTGCATCCTGAGTCTGGGGGACACCCGACCTTACCTCCTTGGCCAGCTCTTTCATCTCTTTCTTACTCTGTTTTAATAGTTTTTAGATACATGTTACCTCTTTCTCAGCCATAAGCTTTTTTCTATTTTACAGGTAGCACTCTTTTGATTAGTGTGTGCTGTTTAACACCGCAACTACACTGGTGCAGGAATGGGACAGCTGTGGGCGGTGTGACTCATATTGTGCGTGGAGACCTGGGGATTCCTTTGTCCTGTCTTACGTTTTTCTCTCTCTTGTTTTTATTATTGATGGTCCAACATTTTTAGCAGTCTCAATTTTACTCTTCTGAATCTGCCAACCAGAAGACATTCTTTGCTCTGTAACTGTCTTTACCCTTCATCGAGCTCGCAGGAGTCAGATGTGAGGTGGTGCTTTAGTTGCCTTCGGATGAGCCTCAGGAAACTCCTTGTCTGCTCTGACCTATATGCCAATCTGATCCATACACTTCTCTGTAAATTCTTTCCCAGTTCTGGCATTGGTATTGCCTTCAGTGCCTCAGTCTCACCACTCTTACATACTTTAATCACCAGAACACGTGCTTTGTGGACGTCACTAATGTTGAATTGAGGGACTGATGAACTTGCCGTTTAGTCCCTTAATCACCAGCTAACTAGTTTTTAATTTACATAATGTTTACGCTCTTAAAATAGGTTAGAGGATGAATTGACTGTTCAAACGCCTGAGTCTCATAAAATGATAGATGGAAAAAACGTGAAAAATACTGAAGTCTGTGTACCTTTTTTTAATTTTATTTTAATTTTTTACCTACTTATTTATAAATTAAGTTACTCCCTTTTTTTCAACAATGACATTCATTTTATATTGTGTATTTCATGTACTTGCATATGTTCCCCGTAATGTAGCATGTTCTTAAGTTCTTATTAAATGTTAAGAAATTACTAAACTGTATTCAGTATTTGTAGTTACCTCATGTTGAAATCAATTTACAGGTACCAGTTTTGAGACAACCAGAAAACGTAAGACCGCGGCCATCGTCTAGTTTGCGACCTCCTTCCATTCGACCTCCTAGGATAAACACAATCCCACCACAGGGAAGACCTTCTAGTGGCATTCCTCGACCTCCTTCACGATTGCCTTCAAGGTTGCCTGCTCCTAAAATCAGGTAATGTAGCAGACATGTTTTGGATATGATGTGGTCTCTCTATGTAAAATATCTTGACAACATAAGCTATCACTGAATGTAAACAGTTTAATAATTTGAATAATTCTTTTCTTTTAAGGAAAAGATAGTTGAAGTGAAACGGAAATAAATATTATCTCCTGTTCTAATGTGCTTCTTCCCCCACCCCCCACCCTCCCCTTTATTTTCTTTCTTCTCCCACGTCTATTCTGTGCATCTCCACTGTCTCATTTCCTCTTCTAAGTCACCAGCTGCTGTTTGGTCATTTCTAATTTCTTGCATTTAAAATTGCCAGAAGCAAGTGAATCTCGCCTTTGATTTGCTTACACTTAAGAAAATCCATTTACTTACAATCTTCACTTTCTATTTCTTCCTCTCCTCCTCCTCTTGTTTTAATTTGCATTAACAAGATGTTAGTCGGTGATATTCTTCACACAAATTTGCAGAAGGTGTTTAAAAATTTCAGTCAAAACGCCTGATTAAAAATGTTGGATGTGGGTTTGACAAACCCTTGATTAGTTTCAGATGGTTTGTGGCACTATATGTGTATGCAGATGTTATGCAATTTCTGTAAATTATGAGCTGGTGATTTGTGGATGTGGAGCAGGTGCCCGATTGTGCCCCAGATATATTCCATTATGCCCAGATCAGGGAAATGTAATGGGCACTATCATGTTTCACAAATCACTGTAGCATGATTCTAGACATGTGACATGGACAGTTATCCTACTGGAAAAATCCCTCGTCTGGGAAGACGTCAAGTATGAATAGATGCAGATAGTACGCAATAATATTCATGCAGTTCACAGCTGTTTTGATAACTTCAATTACTACCAAAGGTCCTCAACATGTCCAGAAGAATGTATGCCACAGCATAATAGTGCACCCACAGGCCTGCACCTATATGACACGATGTATGTTTTGAGCAGCTATTTACCTGAATGTTGGTCTACGCAGATACAAATATTGACCTGGCACAAAAAGAAAACTGATTCATCCAAACAAGCAACACATTTCGATTAATCCACAGTACCGTATTTACTCGAATCTAAGCAGCACTCGAATCTAAGCCGCACCTGAAAAATGAGATTCAAAATAAGGGGGGGAAAAAAATTCCCGACTCTAAGCTGCACCTGAAATTTGAGACTTGAAATTAAAGAGGAGAGAAAAGTTTTAGACCGCACCTCCAAAATGAAACAAAGTTGGTCCATTGTAATATGAGACACAATATACGTCGAATGAATGATGATACTGCTACAGTAGTTTGCTTAGAGTCGTAGGCTTAGCAGTTACGCTTTACCAGGTAGCCATTGGTATGCGTCATGTGCTCCGTCCGTATTTATACATGTACCCTTCCTTTTTCACGTGCTTCGTCTTGTTTGAATCAGTTGCTTATTTTGCTTTGATCTGATAAGTGCCGTTTTCTTTGTTATAGGTTGTTTATGTCACTATAAGCTGAAAATGCATTACTGTACTGTGTCATGCATTGTTTGTCTCATTCTGATAGTGCCTGTTTACGGCCTGTCGCCACTCGCGACATGGCTTGCTTTTGTGCGCGCTGCCGCCGCTTACAATTAAAAAAAGAGAGAGAGAGGAATCGTCTCATTAGCGAAACAATGGCGAGAGACTGCTGTTTGTTGTTACTTACACTGCTGCTTTCTTTGATAATGATCAACAAGAACCAAATAATAGATTGCGTATGATAGAACATGTTCTGAACGAAAGTTAGGCGAAAATTTTTCTCTGTTTGAAGATCTTTGCAGCCGCTTCTTTAGTACATGAAATTCTGTACCGAAATCAGTCATCTTAGATTTAAAAATCTAGTTAGTTGCCGTGCTTCATTTCTGACTGTATCACTATTAGTCATAAGAATAATATAAATACAAACATGACACGATACGTATATTCTTCCGCGTTTTCTGTTGTCACTCTAGTTTCACAGTTTATTAGGCAGACAGGATTTAAATGAGATAGCAGCAAACACAGAAGAATACATGGCAAAATGTTTATATTCGTATTATTCTTATGGTGAAGAGAATACTGCATGTTATTCACATTTCATCAGGTACCGATTAGCAACAATCTCTTCTCACATGCAGAAAAAATTCAGAATGTAGAGTTGGCCATGTTGCCAAACATCCTAAACAGTCTTGCCAGTCGGATTTTCGTAGTATATTGAAATTCTGCTACATTCGAAGATGAACAATACGGAATTTGTATTTACTTCATTGGATAATGTATGAAAATGCAGTGGTCGAAACTTGGGGCAGAGAAATAAAGCTCATCTTCCACCTCCTCTTCTTCTTCTCCCCCCCCCCTCTCCACACACACACACACACACACACACACACACACACACACACACACACACACACTGGTTTCGGCGCCAGTATTTATCTTTGTGCCTACAAAGCATTTCTGTGTAGCGCTACACATATTCGATGGCAGAAGTTAGTTGTGGCGGCACCTACCAACATTTTTCAGAACTTCCATTTGCTTTGCACTCGTTTCTAAGCTGCAGGCGGTTTTTTGGATTACAAAAACCGGAAAAAAAGTGTGGCTTAGATTCGAGTAAATACGGCAATATCAATGATCTCGTGACCACTACAATCATAATCGACAATGTTGGGTCGATATGAGAGTACTGAAGGATCCTCTGCTGCGGTTCCCAGTGTCCAACAGTGATGGTGACCAGTACACACTGAAACACTTGCCCCTGCATGAGCTTTGTACTATGGTCATACGCACCACAGATTGTCAACCATCCTGCTTTACAGACTGAGCAAGCCTCCTATGTCTACATTCTGTGATGTGGCACAGTTGTCCAACACCTTATCAGCTAATCACTGTTTCACTGTCATTCAGTCACTTTCCGTAGATGCTCATGATAGTAGTACTTGAAAAGCTGATCAGTTTCGGTGTGTCTGAGATGCTAGTCACCACATCCCACATTATAACAGTTTGCATCTTGTCAAAGTTGCTTCTGTCAGTGTGATTTCTTGTTTGCAGCCTGTATGACTAGAAATCCTTCCCATTTCTCTCTGCTCTGCTTATATATTTCCTTACCACATCACATGCCCACACCACTACCAGGTGCCCTCGTGGTGGGCAGCAGTCATAACGTTTTTGCTCATAGGTATGTTTTTCACAAATTCAAAATATTCCTTTCAGTTTTAACCAGTACACCTGTAAACATGTTCCCATAACACTTGTACAGACATACCAATGTGGGGACTGCCACTCTGTTATGAACATACTTAATTGGCATACCAGCTCACTGAGTTCTTTTCTAGATATGTTCTATACAGATGTGACATGTTCTAAGTTCTGAGCAGAAGATAAATATATGAAAACAAATTGTGTTTTGTATTCGAAAATATTTTAATGATTATGAAGAGGAATGTAACAGCAAATGTTACTTGACAGTTATGGCTAGGGACCAGAAAATGTAGCATTTATTTTAGACAGAATTAGCATCATTTTTTTGGAGCAATTAGCTTTGTTGTGAACAAAATTTGCGGCAGAATCAGCATAAATTTTTATAATTAATTAGAGGTATAAAAATTTGGGGTGCTACATGTGTGAAATTGAAATTCATCACAAAAAGAAAATTAAAAAGCAGTGGTTGGTGATAAAATAATGTGAGATTGATTAGTTTTTCCTTTATAATTAGAGCTTTTTGAGTGGAATATTTGCTTTCATAAATCTTAAACCTCCAAACCTGAAATAGTCTTCACTTGTTTTCTTATTTTTGTTCTATTTAAGTTTTCAGCAAATGATTGTTTGTGTTGAGAAGTAGCAGCATTTTCTCACCATTGAGCACTTGTCTTATTTAAGGTATTTCTTGAAATTGTCTCTCTTTTCCTATCCTGTTCGATAATTTCAAGATCTGCAGAACATCGATTTCAAATCTGTAGTATGTAAGATTGGATTAGTATATTGCAGAGTAGGCCTTCAGTGTGGTTGCTGTAGTGTAGAGTCTATAATATAACAGCCAGTTGTGAGTCTAAATAAATGAGAACTCTGGCTGCTCGAAGGGTGAGGAATAGTGTGAGGAACAAGTATCACGACCCCTCCTCAGCGAAGCTAGCTTTATACCATTTTCTGTGTTTCTGCAAAAGCTGAACTGAGACATGGTCATGGGGATTGTCGATACCTTTGCAGTTGAGGCTTCGCATGAAACCCATGATGGGGCAGGATTAGTTTCCTCATTCTTTTCAAAATAAAATAACATGCTACATACAACACAAAGCAAAATGGAGTTGTAAGACAGCAATCCTGGTTTTTTTTCCCCCCTCTCTTTTTTCCCCCTCTTTTTTTCCTCTCTCCCCCCCCCCCCCCCCCTGCCTCTTCAGTTCTAGTCCATTCTGTAGCCATGAAACTGAAAACCTTAATGAGCAGTGGGGGGTGTTGACTTAATAACTTATGCATCTCCACAGTTTTTGGTTCCCATTGTGACACATTTATTAAACTTGATATCATACTGTTCGGATGCTGACTGAGTCCTTAATTGGGTAACACATGTAATATATAAATCAGATTAGCTCTTGCATCCAACAACATTTCAGTGACAGAATTTATCAGCTAAATGACAATGTTATTATAGCACAGATTTTAAAAATGCTATCAGCGGATCAGTTGTTGTTAAAGTCTTCAAAACAAGATGCTGAGTATGGGACAGAACACAGTTCACCTGTACATCATGGATCACAGTAAACATAGTGTCTCACAGTAATCTATAAAGTTATGCAGTGATATTTCATTAAGTCCTTAACAAAAGTCATAAAGTACAATAATCAGTTGTTCCAGTGATAAAGAAGGTCCAACTTTCCTGTTATTTAGAACACAAATTATCCAAAATATCACAAATTTGCTTTGCTTGTGATGTTAGCTGTTCATATTCAAGCCCTGACCTTTTTACTCCCAAGAGTAATGCGGAAATTTAAGTATAATGAGTAGCTCATGCAGACTGTTTTGTATCAGGGTGGATATTATAAAGACTGGCATAAGGACACACTGTGATTTTGGCAACTACATATAATCATTTGAAAAACTGTTAGGTTAGATTTTGCTACTCAGGACAAATTATAAGTGTTTAAAAGTAATTTTGTTTTTGAAAGATGTGGTTGTCTAGGAAATTGAAATAGTTTAGGAAACACAGTTTTTTTTCTTGCATGTTTGGGATACTACACTTACAGGTTCAAGTGCCATATTAAAAATACCAGTAAATTATGCAGGAAGCTTAACAAATAATGCAATGAATTAGTGAGGTATGTCATTTTTTGCATAAAAATTACGCTAACAAAAGTATAATGACAAAGGTTGGAATCCAAGAAACAGAGGCAAAATCTGCCATGGAAAACATAACTGGTCGCAAACTTTAATGTTAATTATCTTATAAGTTAATTAGTTTCACAGAAACTAAAATACATTACTGAAAGGTCAAAAGTCCATCTTTCTAATGAGTGATGTGTCTGTCCATAAATGCTTGTTAGCTTACATGAAATTTGCCATTACTTGCTTTAGTATAATTTTTAATTTGACATAACTTTTAATAAACATAGTTTTAAGCAAAACTAATCATATTTTTGCAGTCAGTTGATATGAGATTATAACTGAAATAATGAAATAGAATGAAATTTGATCTTTATAGTAACATGACAGCGTCTTGGCTACATGTTACAGGAAATCACAACCAATCCAAGACAGAAAAAAAAGAAAAAGAAATCATCAGTAGAAGTGTAACAATAGCAGATGGAAAATTCCAACTAGCTCTGTTGCACTGCACAAAGTGTTAGGTAATGGTTACCAAAAAATTAATTGCTTAAGTTGGCAGCATCATAAATGAGGTAGTTCAGGCTCAGCCTCCACCATTGTTGCAACCATGGTTCAAAACACCTTGCACCAAAACTGTTATGTTAAAGCATTTGTAATTTCACATAATACCAACTTAGCTACCAGACATACATGTGTGTTCCCACTGCTGAGTCCTATGTTAGCATACATGGAGTGTGTCTTAAAAGTACGTTTCACGTGGTCAACTTTCTTGTTCTTGTCTCAAATGACTACTCATGATAAGTGCGTCTACTGCAGTACCCTTGGCATTTTATTCCGGTACTGTCTCTCATATGTCACAAGTAATGGATCCATTTACACATCAGTGCCAAACTCGTGTTGTGTGAGCTGTCTGCCATGCAGTTTGGCACCTGAACAGCGAAAGTGAAATTATGAGGGACTATCGTTTTCATGAAAAAATCCAAATATAATAACAGACTGTAGGAACAACCATCATAATAGTTTATTTATGACTAAAACAAAATCCATAGTGAACATTTGTGACAGTAGTGAACAGCTTGTGTTCTCCACAATTCTGATAACTGAAAGAAAGAAAATGTGTCATTCAGACTTCGGAAAATATCTACATTTATCTACTTGAGAAAATATATACTTAGGAACATATCAAACAACATTTATAAGGCAGCAGACAGCGCCTTTTTATATTGTCCTCTGTATCCTGATTTCTTTCAAAGTGCCGGATATCATTCAGAATTATTTTTCTCAGTAAAAAGGTTTATCTGTTTACATTCTTGTTTATCCATAATGTAGGCTTTTCTTTTGTCGTGGAACCAATATTGTAAATAGCGGTACCGTTTCGCTTTGATATTTAGTCTCTCTTGTGTGAGAACACTAGTAGGAAAAATACCAGGCTTTGGCACAACATTTGCATTGTCATGAAAACTAAGCAAACAACAAAATAAAGATGAAGATACAAAAGCACAAAACCTGATACTATAATAACGAGTGAGCTCAGTGAGAATAGGTTGTTAACTGCAGAAGCATCCATGCTGAGGTGCTGTAATGAGTATTGTGTATTGAAGGCTGTGAGGCCCAGATAGTATTAGCAACAGAAAATTGTTTTAAAGAAATAGTGAATAGCAGCAAAATCCTAAAATCAGATTGGAATAGTTATTGTAAGGATAGGTTAGTCACCACTGGTGGCTGCGAATTTATTAAAGTAAAGAATTTGTTAATATCTAGGGAGGTTATACAGAGTCTGAATGTGAATTAATGTGGGTGAAGTTAAGCATCAGAAGTGGGTCAAAAATGGTAATCAGATGCTTTCATAGACCGCCTTCATCAGAAGCTGAAATGATAGAGTGCTTCAGAGAGAACTTGCAGCATTTAGTAAATAAGCAGATCATGATGTAGTGGGCAGTGACTTCAACTTGCCAAGTGCAGAGTGGGAGAGTCTTGCTGTCAAAACTGGTGCCAGGCACAGGAATTCATGTGACATTATTATGGATGTCATTACTGAATATTACTTTGAGCAGATAGTTAACAGCTCATACATGAAAGATCTTAGACCACCTGAAGTTGGAGTCATGAGCAATGGCAGTTGAGTTTGGGATTGTTCTGCACATCTATGTCACACATTCTCCGACATCCAATGAGTATTCAGTAGTGTCCTGCTGTGAATGTTGCAGCTAATGTGAGCATTAAATGTGATCGTAGATTATTAAGTAGCAAATTTTTATTGCATTTGTTGCGAGTTGTCGCATCTTGACGGTGGTGGTAAGCAACAAATTCTGTGAAACCATGTGAGAGATGCAACTTGCTGCGTACACATTTTCTTCAGGTGCAAGCACATTTATCCGCTTACTGCAAGTGCCGCTTGGAACAGCAACAGTGAAAATGCGCGAAGTGCCATCGTTCATGGATCGGACTATAGCAACAGATACACCTGCACTTCTGGAATAGGGAAGGGTATCAGGGAACATAAGGTTGTGGTAGCAAATATGACTATGGGTATTACAAGGAATGTTAAGAAAGTTAGGAAAATATTTTTGCTCAGCTAGAGTAGTCAGCATCAAATATTCAGTCATGAGGACATAGATGTGGTGCACAAATAGAACAAAATTCAAAATCATTGTTGAATATGACTTAGACAAGTATGTTTCAAGCATGGTCATAGTGGATGGGAACAACCCACCGTGGTTTAACAGCAGTATTAGAAAACTTCTACATAAACAGAGAGACCGTCATCACAGATTCAAGAAAATTCGAAACCTAGCTGACAAATGGTGAACGAAGTGAAAGTGAACAAAGGAAAGCAATGAGATAAGTGTTAAATGACTTTGAAAGTAATATTTTGTCAACTGGTCTGAGTAAAAACCCTAAGAGGTTTGATCTTACATAAAATCAGTAAGTAGCTCAAAATTATATACTCATTCACTTGGAGACCTTATTGGCACTGGAACTGAATATAAGAGAGAAGGCCAGAATACTGGATTTGGTCTTCCTGAATTCGATCTTCCAAAATTGTTTCACTGCGGAACACAGTAACGTGGTCCCTTCTTTCAATAATTGTACGAACATCGAAATGGCAGATATTGAGATAATGGATCACGCAGTAGAAAAGCAACTAAAATCATTTAGTAATAGAAAGGCATCAGGATCAGATGAGGCACCAGTAATATTGTACAAAGATTATGCAAAAGAACTTGCTCCCTTAATAGAGCAGTTTAAGGTAATCTCTGGAACAATGAAGGGTACCTAGTGACCGGAAAAAAGTGCTGGTCACTCCAGTTTTCAAGAATGGCTCTAGGACAGATGCACGTATATTGTTGATGTCTATCTTTTGTGAAATTAAGGAAAATGTTGTGGGCTCAAGAATTGTGATGTTTTTTGGAGAACGAAAACCATCTCTATAAAAATCAAAATGTATTCCACAGACCTAGTGAAACTCACCTTGCTCTGTTCTTCCAGAAGATAGTGCAGTAAGCAACAGCATTCAAGGTTATGTTTTCTTTGACTTCAGGAACGCATTTGACAGGGTCCCGTACTGCCATTTAGTGAAAAAGTATGAACTTACAAACCATCTTACCAGATTTGTGAATTGATTCAAGACTTTCTTGCAGAGAGAACTCACACTTCACTCTCAATGAAACAAAATCTGCAGAAATTAAAGATTATTTCAGGAGTACCCCAAGGAAGTGTGATAGGACCGATACTATTTACAATGTATATAAATGATGGAACAGATTGCTTCAGGATCTCTTTAAGGCTGTTCGCAGATTACGGCATTGTCTATAAGAAGATAGCAATGCCAGAAAACCCTTGATTTGCAGAAGGACCTGCAGAGGATTGATGAATGGTGCAGAGACTGGCAGCGTATCCTGAATGTAAATAAATATAACATTATACACACACAGGAAAAGAAATCCACAACTGTATAGCTACACTACTGACGACAAACTGCTGGAAATAGTAACTGCTGTAAAATATGGAGGAGTATCTGTCTGGAGAAACTTTTAAGTGGAATGACCACATAAAACCAATAATAGGAACAGCAGATGCCAGACTCATACTCTTAGGAACACTCTTAAGGAAATGTAATTCACCCTGTAAAGGGGTGGCTCACAAGACACTTGTTTGACCAATTCTTGAGTAAGTTCATCAGTCAGGAACGCTTACTAGATAGGACTGACAGAAGAGGGAGAGAAGATCCAACAAATATTGCTGCCTTTTGTTGTAGCACCATTTAGTCCTCATGAGAGTGTTAAAATCTTAGTGACAGATGCTACAAGAGAGGCATTGTACATCACAGAGATTTACTGTTGAAACTTAGAGAGGGTATGTTGGAGAATTAACATTGTCAATTGTAATAATTGTGCACAGTGTGTATTCAATAGTATGGGATCCAGTGTACTTACAAGTACAGTCAAATGGTATTGCATTTGATGTCAGTAGTGCAGTATATAACAAGACATCAACAATTCAGGTGGTAAAGGGTGGAACTCGCCCCCCCCCCTCTCTCTCTCTCTCTCTCTCTCTCTCTCTCTCTCTCTCTCTCTCTCTCTCTCTCTCTCTCTCTGTGTGTGTGTGTGTGTGTGTGTGTGTGTGTGTGTGCGTGCGTGCGCGCACATTCCTTTCTAGCAGATAGGAACCAGACATAATTAGTGACAGTGCGTATTTTGTACATAAGCCGCAATTGTGATATAGACATCCAGAAAACAGTTATCGTGTGATGAAAAAGCAAAAAAATTGGTATATAGGAGGAAATGGGGCACTCTAATTGCTGAATCACCAAATGTTGAAGCATTCAAGTACAAAATTTATAATTTCATCAGAGTCAGTGGACAACATGGATGGAACAGAAAATAATGGCAAAAGTAGAAAATTATCTGAGGCATCCAAACAGTTACTTTTGCCCAAATCAAGGGCCATAAACCATTATTCTGCTCAACTTAGTAGTGATTTACAGTTGTCAGTAACAGCCAGATGTGTACAACAAAAAACAACTGACATTCAAGAAACGACTGCAGAAGCCTGCTCTTAACATCCAAACATAAACAGGTTACATTGTAGTTCACTGAAACATGTCATGCACTAGAGAATGGAGTAGAGTGATCTTCAGTGATCAGAAGTAGTTTAATTTAGATGGTCCGGATATATTTCATTATGATTGGCATGATCAAAGAACAGAGTAGTAGGTAAGAATGAGCAGACATTTTGGTGATCGAAGTGTTAGGATTTGGGTAGCATTCTGCACTAAAGGTAGATCACACATTCCTTGAGTGAACAGTAGAATAAACTGTAACATTTATCCATAGAGCTAGAGACAGAATGGATTAGAATATATGATGATCTAGGGGATGAAAGTCTAATATTCAACAGGATAATGCATCTGTGCATGTTTCTTCTATTTTAAAAAAAGTGGTTTGAAGATAAAAGGTATCAATGTCTTGCCCCACCTGCATGCAGCCTGGATTTGAGCCTCATAGAAAATCTCTGGGGGATATCTGTCAGGCATGTTTGTCTCAATGGAAGGCAATTTGAGCCTGTATGTGAGCTGTAAAGAGCAATACAAGAAGAGTGGACAAAAATTTCAGAGCAAGAACTACAAATCCTATCAAAATCAATGTCGAAGAGAACTTTTGAGGCTATTAGGAAGAACAGATGTTGGACAACATACTAACAGTGCAATAACCCAACAGAACAGTGACTGCTTTTATACCAATTTCCAGCCAAGAAATGCAGACAACACATTATTTTGTTACTTGTGTTACAAAAGAAACTATAATTCTATTGTCATGATTGTCTTTATATATATATATATATATATATATATATATATATATATATATATATATATATATGCTACTCTCATACTAAATTCGATAAATGTATGCTTCATACATTGTGTATTACTTTCATAGGAATCCTGCTAGTATACTAATTTCCACTATTTTATGTATCGCAAAATGACCACAATGAGAACATCTGAAAAATTAGAGCTAACACAGAGGCTTATCGACGACAATTCTTCCCACACATCATTCGCAAATAGAACAGGTAAGGCAGTTAGTGGTACAAGAAGTATCATCCACAATACACTGACAGGTGGATTACACTGACAAGTGGTTTGCGGAGTATTGATGCAGGTGACATCACAATCCCTTGTTTCAACAGATGTACAATCTGCAGCATACTCTTGAGTTTACAAGCTCCGTGGACTTGGCACAATCAATTGATCATGAATGTCTCTGTCTAATTTGTTAAGTAATTGGCTGTTGAGTTACACACAAGTATAGCGTGCACATCCACAGAGAGTACTCAGTTTTTACCAGAAAGTGATTCATGTAAAACAGCCTTTACAGATATTGGGCAACCATCCACTGTTTGATTTGACACCAGAATGTAACTTATAAATGCACTGATACGTTTGTGCATAGGTGCCCTTTCTTTGTAGACACCTTCTTAAGCACATTCTCTTCCCAAATTGGACTTCACCAGATATTTTGCAAAACTGATAATGGAAAATTGGTTGCTTTTTTGATACTTATTTCCAGAAAGCAAAGCTATTTCAAACTATCTCTCATAAACAAGTTGATCTGGATACACTTGGCTATGAAATAGCATTTATTACATAGATTCACATTTATCACAAGGCCACTATTTAATGGATGTTGATCTTCCCGCCATGTGTGTGCTTTTGATTCTCTTTGTCCTGGATTTAAGGACAGTAGAGTCCTACTAAACTATTGTTCAAAGGTTAAGTCCAAACAGGAAAAAAGGAATGTGGAAAGAGGGGCATTGAACTGGCAATAGGGAGGGCTAATCAAAATGGTGCTGATTAACTTATCTTCCTACCAACAGCCTTATTTTCCATGTGAACAGTGCACTGGAACATTGATCTGTAACAGTTTTTTTATTTTGATGGTTGTTCAAGGACACAAGAAATACTTATTATGGACCTGTATGAGGTGGACAAAGAGCAACCACTCCACCACAGAACCAATATTTGGACTTAACAATATGTAACAATTTCTACAGCATAGCTGTTTGTAGAGCTAACACTTCCTTCAGATGGTAGTTGCCAGACAACCTGTATATTTGAGAATTGGAGTAGGTGGTCTGTTACAGATTCTAGCAGTACGTGCCCTTCTCAAAAAGTGAGGAAGCAGGTTTAAAAACTGTTGCATCAGGAGTGTTGAAATTGTACTGTAAATGAATGGAAGAACATTTTTATCACAGATTAATCACACCTCAATATGTAGAATAATTATCACATATCCATGAGGAAGGAAAGGTGTAGCCAGTACAATCACTGGAATATTATGCAAAAATAGTAGTTCTGTTTAGGGATGGAAGGAGAGTGTAAGAAAGCAACATGTTGAATTGTTAGAACATTTGTTGTTGGTCAGGTGTTTTGCAGAGAGGAATTGATGCCAGTCAACCCCCCACAGAGGAAATCTTCTGTACAGCTCTTTCTAAAGAATAGGATTGGCTGCCAGCAGAGATCTTAAAATGCCACCTGAACTTGTGCCATATCACTATATCTGCTAACTAGTGTCATCATCATCATACCACCACCACCACCACAGCATTCACAACAGCGTTATGTGAGATATGATACAATCAAGTTGGAGATACGGTTTGCTGCAGTACTCTTGTAATTAGTTTATAAACTGGTCTGAAGATAGCTGATTAGCAATTCACAGCAATCGTAAAAAGGGGTTATTGCTACCAAGTAATGAAAAAAAATATGGTACAAAATGTATATACAATATATTTTCATTATGAAAAACTTAAGTTTCCCGCCAGCGTATTTCCTTGAAAATCCATCCTTCTCATAATATTTAACTATTTATTGTCATTTCCATATATTAATTCATTTCTTTTGTTGTCTTGAATGAGTTCAGAAGTCTAAAGTATAGACTCCAATTAGAGAGACAAATCATAAAAAGAGATAATGAGGCTTTAAGGGTACAGTAAATGTGACCAAAATGTGTGCTTGGAAAGCAGTGTTGTATTCTGTATTAATTTTGATGCCACATTTAATTTTTTTCTTTGCCTAGGAGCAAAAAAGATATTTTTGGCCTCTACTTTTTGCCCACTGAAGTCATATAAATAACTCTACCATTTTCTCTCTGAAGCACAACAGTACAGTGCTCACATCACTGGGAACACACTTTTACATGATTAGGTTATAAATTACTTGCATTCAATAATATTTCTATTGTCTTATTAACACAGCAGTTAATTTGCTGCATAGATTGAATTATGCACTCATGTGAGCTTCTCTCTTTCAGGTCATCAAATGCTGGGCAGCCACCTAACAAAACAAATAAAATGCCTGGTTATTACTAATTTAGATGACATTTTAATAATACCATAGTGCCTCAAATACACGTTTTTATGAAAGACATGATAAACATTGACTGGTTTTAATAAATTTAACATTTTGTTATATGTGATGAAGCTATGTGGAATTCTTCAGTTAAGAAGTTCATCAGAGATGTTACACCTCACTTAATGGAAATAAGAAACAGTTCATTTAATACATGATTTCAGTATTTACTTTTTTGTTCAGAGGTAACTGCTTTTGTTAAAAAAGACATGACATCTCGAATACTAATGTGTTTTTCATTTACGTATTAATGTTTACCAATAATTGTAGACTGAAGTGGTTCTGGTGCTTGCTTTAAAAGTTGCATAGTCTAGTTAATTATTCCACTTGTTAGATGTTGAAAGACTGACCTGTTAATGGCTTTGGTGAATCAGTGCATTGTCATCCCTTCATTAAATTCTTCATAAAACTGCAGTATTATGTGTTCTGTCACGTAAGAAAAGAGCTGAGTTTTACGAAGATGTGCACATCTGTTTTTAAAAAGTTACTATTTTGTACTTTAGAAAAAAAATGAAAGTTGATAGCAGGCATTTTTCATATCCTTCTGTTTTAAGGAGTAGATTTTGAAATGCAAGAAATGAGTATTGTTTTTGTATCAAAAGGTTTTGTAAACAAAAAGTTGTATATATTTATAAATTTATGAAAAGAAATCAGCAACAATTGATACAATAAACTTTTTTTACACAGTGTGTTTTTATCCTTACCCCACTTATTTTAATTTGAAATAAAAAATAAATAGAACTTCCAGCAGAGCGCAACAACTTGTGTACAGTAACCTGCCAACAGATTGTTCAGTTATGGATAAGCCAATCTTGAACCCACGTGTACGTGCAGTAATTTTTTCCCACCTGCAAGCAGCAGTTAAGTGAGGTAGGGCATAGTGCTGGCATTGTTTTTTCATTGCAAGAAAAGTTACAGAATGAGTGGAGCAGCACTGCAGCATCAAATTTTGCCAGAAACTGAGCAACAGCCAGGTGGAAACCATTCGGAAGATTCAGATAGCTTTTGGTGATT
Organism: Schistocerca gregaria; assembly: GCF_023897955.1. Taxonomy (NCBI): domain Eukaryota; kingdom Metazoa; phylum Arthropoda; class Insecta; order Orthoptera; family Acrididae; genus Schistocerca; species Schistocerca gregaria. The sequence continues at coordinate 474,887,545 of NC_064926.1, forward strand.
ATGCTAAAGGTGTCACACAGATTACGAAGTGGTACAACTGGTTTAAAGCCCTTCAATCAGTGGAGAGCGAGCCACACTCTGCTTGGGCGTCAACTTGCCAAAATGACCAGGTCATTACCAAAGTGAATGGATAATTCTGGTTTTAGGCCTTACATTTTGGTAAATATATTATTTATATGCTATTGAGAAGGCCTGATTAATTGCAGATGACAAACTGCAGCAAAAATCAACTGTACTGCAGTTGACAGACAGTCACACAAACATCAATATGTCTGGCCATCCTAATTTAGGTTTTCCGTGATTTCCCTAAATCGCTCCAGGCTCCTTTCAAAGGGCACGGCTGATTTCCTTCCCCGTCCTTCCTTAATCCAATGAGACCGATGACCTCGCTGCCTGGTCTCGTCCCCCAAACCAACCAGCCAGTGTCTTTCACACATGGATGTTCTACTGCATTCTTCATTCTGTAAATAAAATTGCAAGCACATTAGCACCCAACTACCTCCTCCATGCCAAATATAACATACCACCAAACCATATTGTCTTTGTTTCCCCTTTATCCAGTGTCAGGCCAGGTTGGAAAGTTTATAGTACTTCTCCACTTTCTCCTGTCTTTTCACCATTCTTCTTGTGTAACTGATTTGTTCCAGTCCAGATTCTTTCTTCTTAAACTGGTCTTCATCGAGTCAATCCATCTGACTCTGTCTCCCTCTTACCTTCAAACTTGGCTTCCATAATTTGTTTTGGTATTCTGGCATCTTCCATTATCTTTACGCATCCACGTCATTTTAATCTCTTTCTGGCCATGGCAAACACACAGCACTTCCCTGCTTCAGGTGCCTTTTAGCATGGTGTCTCTCTTGTCTTGACCTTCCTTTTTCATCTGTGAGCATTGTGCTTCCTCTCTGAAATATTATGTCCCACATTAATTTTTATCTGTCGACAGAATAAAGAAACTTTTTTTTTCCTTTTTTGCAATTGGGTCAGTATTACTGCTAATGTAATCACTTTTGAATGCTCTGTACAGTTAATGAAATGATGCTCAGCTGTAGTGGGATGGTAACTTTGGAATTTTATCCAATAATTTATATACATTTTCTTTCAGTGCATTGCTTTCTTCTTTCTGTTGCCGTTTTGTTTTGAAATAATTAACCTGTATACTCTATTAATCCCAACTACTGACTGGCCATTCACCAGGGCTTATTGTTGGAAAGAACATTTCTTTGAACACTAAACTGTACTGAAAACTGCTTTCTTTTTGATTCCCCTATTTTGGATTTTAACTTCTTTCCGTTCAACTGGGTAACAACATACATGAATCCCATTCCCAGTCTATCTGACAAGAATGTAATAAATATTTGATAATAGTTTTCCTCAGATATTGAACACATTTTTTAGTTCTTTCTATACCTGCATGCACACACACACACACACACACACACACCACAAGCCATTGTGTGGTGGTGGGTACCATGTATCACTGCAAATCATTTTTCCTTTTGTTTCATTTACAAGTGAATCAAGGGAAAAATGCCTGTCTGCATGTCTCCATATGAGCCCTAATTTCCGTTTTCTTGTTTCCACACTCCTTATGCAAAATGTACATTGGCAGCAGTAGAATTGTTCTGCATCAGTTGAAAATGCATGTTCTCTCAATAATGTTGTGCAAAAATAACATTGGTTTTCCCCTCTGGGCATTGCCATTTGAGTAGTTCAATAAGCATCTCCATAATATCTGCTTGTTTACCGAATAGCTGGTAACAAATTTAGGAACATGCTTCTGAATTGTCTCATTGTCTTCCTTTAAGACATCACGGTCGCATTCTCGCTTCCCGAGCACGGCGTCCCGGGTTGAATTCCCAGTGGGGTCAGGGATTTTCACCTGCCTCGAGATGACTCGGCGTTTGTGTTGTCCTCATCATTTCATCGTTGTTCATGAAACTGTAGAGACTGGGCCGAGCAAAGGTAGAGAATTTGTACGGGCACTGATAACCATGCAGTTGAGCGCACCACAATCCAATCGTCACCATCATCGTCATCCTTTAATCCAACCTGATGGGGATCCCAAATACTCAAGCTGTTCTCAAGAATGGGTCCCCTTTGTATATGAGCTACATTTCCTAAAAATTTTCCTGATAAACCAAAATCTAAGACTGACCTTTCCTATTAACTTATGTGCTTCCATTTCGTACTGCTTTTCAATGTTATGCCTACATATTTAATCAATGCAACTTTGTGAAGCAGCATACCACTAATATCACATTTGAACACTACAGGATAGTTTTTCTATTCATTTGCATTAGTTTACATTTTTCTATATTTAGAGAAAGTTGGAAATTGTGTCTAACTCGTACCTGTATCCTTGTACAGTCAGTCAATGATGATAGTTTGCAGTATACATAGCATCATCAGCAAACAGTTGCAGATGAGCATACTTCATTACCTGCATATCTCTAACTTCCGAACTTCACAGTTCCCCTGAAAGATTGAAGGACTAGCACTTCTGGAAGAAAGGACACTGTAAAGACATGAGACATAGCCACACATTGTCTCTGGAATGTCCTTCCTTCCAGGAGTGGTAGTACTGCAACATTGCAGTAAGCAAAGCTGTGAGGGCAGGCCATGAGCCGCACTTGGGTAGCTCAGTTGGTGGAGCACTTGCCAGCGAAGATCAAAGCTAGGTTTGAGTCCTGGACCAGCACACACTTTTAATCTTCCAGGAAGCTCCAAATCAGCCTACATTTTGCAGCAGTGAAAAAATTCATTCCACATTAAGAATATTGTAAATCTCATCTACAAACTAATAATTATTACATTACACAACATGAATGAATTCCCAAGCAGAAACATTCTTCTGAGATACGAGGCACCATACTTCAGTATTTAAGTGCTATGAGATAATCAGTTTTGATACTTTGCTGTAGAAGACCAAATAATATCTTTATTGAGATGCAGGGTTTTTAATGTTATGCAGGACACATTTGACTTGCAGTAACATATAACTCAAAGTTGAAAATTTTTCAGTTGGGTGGTTTTTCCTTGCTGTCTTAATGATGATATATTTTCATGCATAATTTTGACAGAAAATAAAGGAACCCACTAATAATGATATCATCACGCATTTTCAAAATGTGCTTGTGTCTTATAATAATTTGTGATTTCTCAAGGTAGAACCATATTTTCATAATCATATACTTGAAGGCAAACACAAAGTGAGCTTCATCCAAAAGATGCAGTGCAAACTTCTACCTAATTACAATATATAGAAATACTAAGAGAATTAAGTTTTTGAAAATTATGGGTAAAAGAAATAATTTCCAACTACTGTTGGACACTTGTCACTTAAACCCCATTGTAAATTTTCTGCAGTAATTATGCAGGACATTAATATATTTTACTATACAGGTGTAATAACTTTTTCATATAATTTATTCGACCATAATTAATAGATGATAATAGTAATAAATAAATAAATTGCTAAAATTAAAACGAAGCAGTATCCAAGAAAAGCTAGTGACTTGATATTTAATAGTTGCAGTTGATTAGAGGCTGAAGATTGTGGTCCTTACAGCTTATATAATGTCAGGCATGGGGGGGGGGGGGGTCTTGCCAAATTTTTACTACAAATGCAGTTAGTGTTCTGAAGGAATGGATATATAGGTCGACAAATTGAGCAGGCATTGCAGTCAGTCAACAGTGCCTGAGGTAGAGATGGAAAAATGGAAAAAAGCTAAGAATTGCTTTTCTAAGTTATGCCAGCCCAGTCTTCAGAAACTGGCAGACTCCCCCATAAAAATGGCATCCAATGTATTTTGTACGTTTCAACAAAGGTAAAAAGTCTTCTCTTTGTAATGTTAAAATGTAACCTAGATCCCAGAAAGCAAAAAGTGTACTGCATCCTATATGAATGTGTCTTGTTATGTGGGACAGACCGTTATTCCACCAACACCAAATCTCCGGGAAAGCTTAGTTAAGAAGTCTCTCAAAATAAAGATCTAGAAAAACCTAATAAAGTGGTACAGAGGTTACAGTGTAAGGAGGGCTTTGGGATCTGACACTCACTTTATTAAAATCTCACCAGTCATTCTGTCCACTAGAGCTGCAAAAATGCTGGGAGTGCGTGTGGACCCTGAAAACAAGTGAGCATCAAAGGGTTTAGCAGATGCTGGGCTTCCAACTTGGTTATAGGTAACAGTGCAACGCCAACAATACTTCACGATGTGACTGCAAGCCTGGCAGGCAGTATAATTACTAACACAGCTCACAGCACACAGCACCTGAAAATGATGACTGGGTCAGTTGCCAACATATTGTGCACAAAAATGGAATCAACAACTCGGCTGAACATGCCAAAGCACACCATTACAGTGTTTTCTTTCATTATGATAAATTGTGTGTTCACAGGTCCTTACCTTGTTCCTTACAGTGTTGGTTAATTGTTCATTAACCACTATTACTAATTCCTGTATGATGGACCACTTGTGGTAATCCCCTCAAAAGTTTATGAAGTAATTTCAAATGAAAGACAATGTGTTACATATTTGATGATTTCACTTGTTGTGGAATGTGAGAGTAACTCTCCAATAAATACTTATTATCAAAGTCCATTAACGTGTTCACTGCCACGAGGCCACAGCAGAGTTTTGCACCTAATACCGTGCGCCCACAGGCCTGGCAGTGATTACATCCACCACTGCATATGCGGCAATTAGGAAGCTTTTGCATACAAATTTGTCATTTCCCAATATGTAATATGTACCTGAAAACATATGTTATTGATAGCTCTTTAATGTGCTTCATCATCCAAGCAACCTACGAGGATTGACAGAAAAGTAATGCCTCCACCTTCATATCTCAGCAGTTGGCAGCATTGGTATGTGGCAGGTACTGGCTTGTTCTCTACAACTCCAGTTGGCAGGAAGCCTTAACATTGAACTATTGTGTTGTTACAGTGTAAAGTATGGAACCCTGCACAGACAGTCGGTCAATGCGATTTAAGCAATGTGCAGTCATTGAATACTTAACAGAAGGTGTCACCCAAAAGGTGATTCATCAGAGAATGAAAGCAGTTTATGATGATTGAGTTGATGTGAGTACTGTGCGTCATTGGGTAAGACAGACCTGTGTGACAAGTAGTTGGACATCCTGTGGCAGCAACCACCGAGTTTCACAAGCAAAATGTTGACAGATTGATTCAGGATGATCGTCGTCTCACTCAGAGAGGAATTGCAAGCACAATTGGCATTTCACAAGAATGTGTGGGGTCGCATTATTGCTTTTCTTCGCTATTGGAAGATCTGGGCACAATGGGTACCCCGTATACTGACTTATGAAATGAAAGTGCACAGACTTGAAATTTGCCAGGAACTCCTCTCGCGTTATGAGAATGAAGGTGATGCCTTTCACCACTCAATTGTGACAGGAGATGAAATGTGGGTACACCATTATGACCCAGATAAAAAACGTCAGTGTATGGAATATCAACACACAGACTCGCCCCAGAAAAAAATTTCAAGACGGAGCCCTCAGCTGGAAAAATCATGACCACAGTGTTCTGGGGTGCATATGGCTTTATCCCTGTTGATTTCCTTGATCATGGAACAACAATAAATTCAGAGTGTTACATCAAAATGCTGCAAACTCTGAGACCATGGGTAATAAGAGTCTGAAAGGAAAAGGGAAATGTTTTCCTGCAGCATGACAATGCCAAACAGCACACTTCACGTGCCACCACAACAGATCAGAGACTGAATCTCAACACCGTACGGCATCCTCCATACATTCCAGATTTAGCACTGTCTGACTTCCATCTGGTCCCTATAATGAAAGACGATCTGCTGGGACATCATTATGCTTCTTATGAAGATGTTGAGGGAACTGTGAGACTGTGGTTGTGGAGTGTCATTTTCTTCTGTGATGGCTTCAAAAATACTTTTTCATCGTTGGCAGAAATGTATCCAATTGGCTGGTGATTTTGTGGAAAAGTGAATATTGGTAATTAAGATCGCATTCTACAGATTATTTCTGCATTAGATTTATTAAAATATTCCCATCTGAACCCAATTAACGAAGGTGGAGGCATTATTTTTCATTCAACCCTCATAGTTTCATAGTATTTCCCCAGAAATACTCAAATTCTTCCCTGTTCTTGCTGCCATCTGAAGGCACCTCTTTATGGCTGGACTATGAAACAAGACATGATTAAATTAATTTCCTTTTTGTGATTATAACTTGCACACTATGAAACTAGGTTGCTTTGGTGATGAAGCACATTACAGAGCTATCAATAACATATGTTTTCAAGTATATATTACATGTTGGGAAATGACAATTCTGTATGTAAAAGGGTTGCCAAGTGTAAATAAGGAATTCTTAATTTAATCTACAATTGTCTATAGTTCTAGGTTTAAGTTATTTTGTGTTGTGTGGCAAGAAGGCTGAGACAAATTGCAGAAGGAATAATTTTCTTGCACACATATAACAGTTGTGGGTATTACGTGACGTAGAACCATAATAACACACTTTTAGAGTCAAAATGGACATTTATTTCAGCACTGAACAGAGGGAATGCAGAAAAGGCTGTGCGAGAACACACAGAAAAAATAGCAAAGTCAAAGAACATAGTCCAAAGAAATGGAGCTTCGTGCCAGAGACACCACACAGTCGTACAACACCTACAAGATTCAGACAGCATATTGCTACTTCACAGATATGTCTCACAATGAGAAAATATGAGAAATTAAGAGTTCTTATGGAGGTTTAACAACTGTCATTCTTCCCATGTTATTTGTGAGTGGAACAGGGAAGAGCGAAAAAGATAGTGGCATCTTCAGCATCCACACTGTGAGGTGGTTTGCTGAGTATGAGTGTAAATTTAGTTGTTTAAAGCCAAAACTATGTTCAATGATGTATCAATTCCTGCACAGCATGAAAGTAAAATTTATCTTCTGTCTCAATGCATACATAAGACAGCTCTCAGAGTGTTTTGCCATATATTTGTTATTAAATATAACCAAGTGATAGTGGTTAAGCAAATACTCAGATTCCCTCCCCCCAACCCGTTTGCCCTATCATCGTTGATTGTGCTAACTTTGACTACATATACAAGTCTACCATGAAGTAGATACATTAAATAGTGAAATGAAGAAGTGTCCGAGTTTGATTAAATTTCATTGGTTTCCATTTAATTGTGTTCAATTTGTTGCTTTATTTGGAAGGATCCCAGGAGGATAGATAGGTCATGCCATGTTAGGATTAAGATGGAAACGATACAGTTCCCTAGATTTGATGAAAATGTTTAACTTCTGTCAACAGAATGAAAAAGGTAGTTGCAATCCACCATACAGTGGAGCTGCCGAGTCACCGAAAGGCACAACAAAAAGTCTGCCAGAAAGTTAGCTTTCATCCAACAAAGCCTTTCACAAAAATAGACAATATACACACATGCAGTCACATAAACACAACTCACACACATACGACCACAGTCTCTGGCAGCTGGTGCCACACTGCAAGCAGCAGGACATTATCGAAGAGGCAACCGGGTGTGGATGAGGAGGAGGCTGGTGCAGGGAGGGGGAGGAATAGCCAGGGTAGGGGTAGGGGTGGGGGACGGTAAAGTGCTGCTGTATGTGTGCACAAACGAAGTGAAGAATGGGGAGCTAGGTTAGACAAACGGCAGGGTGAGAGAGGGTCTCTATGGTCAGTGGATAGAAGATGTGAAAGTAGGAAGTATTTTCCTGCTTACAGGGAAATGGTAACAGCCAGAACAGCTGATTCATTTATTTAATGTACATCTCTATAAAATAACAGTGTATGAGAAATTGTGAGTACATCAGAAGACTGTATGGTGATTATCGATAGCATATCGACTATCAATAATCTGTTTAAAGTGCGGTGAAGCACAGCCTGTTCTCTGTCCAATGTGATCATTAGTGAATTACAACTTTGTATTGGTGTATCATAATAAATACATTTTGATACATAAAGCAGCTGCATGCTGTCATAGTCACCAAGTATAGTACCTGGTTTCCCCAAACGTGACACCATTTCTTTTCTTTCATCTGCAAAATATGTGTTGGCCATTACTGGTTTTGCACCATGACAATTAATTGCTTACTGCATAGTGACTTGTGGCTTCTACAGTGAACTTAAGACTGTGAAAGACAAACTCTGCTTTCATTGCACTTCCCAGATTTGTGAGCACACATGCAGTCACTTCATACTGGTACTCCAGCACCTAACCTCACCTGGCTGACGCTGCCATTATGGGAACAACATGCACTCATGCCACTACGTCCTCAACCATATGTGTGTTTCCAGGCTCTTTCAGCCTATACAGACTGTCTAGCGCATGATTTGGAGCACGAAATCACATTGCCACATCAGCTTGCTGTACCACCGCCTCCAGCTTCACTGCCTGAGCAGCCTGTGAACACGTGGTGCAGTGTTCTACCTGCTTGCTTTTCCTGCAAACTTTCCAAACTTCTGCAGTGACCACAGTTGCGCCTTCTAAGTCAGATGTGTTACCTTCCACACCAGCTGCGCCATGTCTGACGTGCAGACAGTGACTGCCCGCCCCTTCCTCAAGCAGGCCTCAAGCGACGCACTGCATCCTCTGCCTACTTCATCTACTGCCCTCAATCACAATTCCACTGCCAACAGCACCCCTCCTCAACTACCTACCTTTTCATGATTTGCTTGTCAAACCATGTCCGAGCCTGTTCCGTTGAAGCACATTTCTGTGGGCAGATTCCTCAAATTTTCCCCAGTTGCGGAAAGAGAACCCAAAAACATGGTTCCTCTTCGTGGACAACATCTTAGGCATTTGTGGAATAATTTATGATAATGCTTCTTTATTTGCCTCATCTGCCATCTCCACGATCATACTGATCTTATTACTGATATGCTTCTCAACCCACCTCCTCAACATAAACATGCACCACAAAATCTCTCACCACTGAGTGCCTGTTAAGTCCTCTGTCGGAGGCAATACATCACATCATTCATGATGAATACATCACATCATCCATTATGTACAACCTCACGTCAAAACATCTTCACAGCTGTGGAGGCACCTTTGAGCACTGATTGGTGTGGAGACAAGCCTAATGTCACCTTGTGGACACTGGCTCATCGAACTTTCCACTGATCTGCAACTCCAGTTACTTTCACACTCTGGTGACAAATTGCAATCTAAACTTCAGCTGGCTTATGAGGCATATCATGTCGCCGACCCACTGACAGCCTCTCCCTACAACTGGCTCACTGCCTACCTCTAAGGTTGGGAACAGCACTCCTGCTTCATGCACATCATCTCCAAGCCTAGCTGGTAAAGGTTGCATGTGAACTTTTGCAACTCAACAAGCCACCTCCCTGCCACCTAGTGGACAGCCACGGGCACCTCCTGCTCTGTCCTCTACTGCTCTCACTGCAAGCCTCCCAGACGAAAACCACAGCTTGTAGGATGGCTCATCTACATCACAGCCCACTCCCCTTCTCTTATACCTGCTGTGCTGGTGCCACATGATCTTAAGCAGCGCTGCAAGGACCTGTTGTCCCCCTGCAGCTTCCCAAATTGAACATGCAAGCTGATTTTGGTGCCACAGCTCGAGGCAACACAACAGGGCTGTGTCCCTCACATCAGTCATCCAAGACAACGGCTCCTCCCAGCAGCAGACTCTTCATCTCGGACTCCAGCTTACTCCAGAGCTACAGCTCCCTTGGACCTTCCATGTTGTGATATGGATGGCCTGGTTCTTGAGATCAATTTCCTAAAGTGTTTCAGTCTGTCTCCTGACCTGCTTTCAGCCACCTTACTCCATCATTCAACTGGCACACATTTCTGGCTCCTCTGCTCCTTTCCCACCTTCACTTCTGGTTCAGTATGATTTCCTTTTTCACACAACCTCCAAGTGCTCCCATTTGACAGCAGCTAACCTCATCAGCTCATTAGCTGGGCTTGTGACTCAGTGCTTCTAAATCAATGCCCTCCACTCCTGCAACATCCTCAGCTGATTGCTGATGCATCAGACAATCTGGCACATGCTCTTCATGTGGTCAATGACCTCGCTGCTTTGCAACCTCTTCACATTGTTGGTTCTGCCTTCACACACGGTGCTCCCTCACCCCCTGATCATGCTTCATACCATTCATGCCAATGACACTCAAACCATCAATGTTTTGTGTGATCCGGCACTTCCATCTCGTGTTTATACACATGTTCCCCCCACATATTCAATCTGCTCTCATTGGTGCAATCACAAGTGGTACATTCCATAGGTTCTTCACTACAGAAGGGCCTCTGGTCCATTACAAGGCCTGACGCCTAACCTCTAAGAACCATTGTCTTGCGGAAGCAGCCATTCACGGACTCTTAAAATGTCAGAATTGTTCATCCATCAGATAGCAATTGGGTGTCACCATTCATCTAGTCCCTAAAAAAAAAAAAAAGACCGTTCATTCTGGTTATGCGGGGACCATTGCAAGCTTAACGCTCATACCTTTATGGACAACTACCCAATTCTTCACATACAAGACTGTTTTTCTTCCTCAGTCATACCATCACTGTTGAGAGAATCCATCCAGAGTTAGACTATCGGTCTGATGACACAAATCGCACATCCGATGATCACACGACTGCCCTCACAAATGCCGTTACACTCGTGCACCCACTTACTGATATTTTATCATGAATGACATGAGTGAATCATCAATTGATGCCATTCTTTAACAACACATCAGTAATATGAACTAACCTCTTTCTCCTCCTCCCCCCCCCCCCCAAAAGAATCTCTCCCTTGCACAAGACAAGTGATCAGGATTTGACCAGGAACTTGTCACAATCTATGAGGCCATGTGATATTTCTGCAAGAACATTGAAGGTAGTCAAGTCATGATCTTCACAGATCACAAACTGCTCATGGATGTGCTCCGCAATCCTGCCAGCGTTCTTTCCTCGAGACATTTCCATTATATGGCCCTCATCAGTCAAAACACTACAGATATCTGGTACACAAGAGGGGCAAATAATTTTGTCAACCAATTACACATTCCTGGTCAATGGCTTTTCCATAGGTGTTGTTTGGCATCCGCATAGCCTTTAGAGACGACCTGATTCAGTTTGTTTTCTCTCTGTGATCGTTAGTGAATTATTATTTTGGATCAGTGTATTGTAATAAGTATGTTTTGTTACATAAAGTAGTCACATGTCATTATATGCACCAAGTATAGTACCTTGTTCCCACAACTGTAATAACAACTTCTTATCATATCCCTTGAACTTAGTAACTTACATTTCAAATGTAATGTCAGTATGAAATTATAAAGGGAATTTCACCTAACTGCTTCTCAGATTTTAAAAACTTTTGGCATTTATTGTGTGCCAAGCAGAATTTTACCAGAACTATCCACTTTTGCCTAGTCAACTCATACTCAACTTGTGTCCTCATTCTTTCACAGTGGCATGCTTCAGTAAAATCTTCTTGGTTTACAAGCCGCATCATTTTGAATAAAAAATTCAAGGTTTCGATATCTGTCTCCACCACCATCATTATTATTATTTAAGATTAGTGATTGCCAGGGCTGGCATGGTGTTCTGCTTTTATAGAAGTAATGGCAGCATCTGGAACCTTCCAGAGATAGCCGGAGCGATGCATGCACGGAAGGCAAGTTTGGCATCTCCCGCTGGAGGACTGACTGATGTCTAGGCAATGTTCAGCTATGGGCAACTTCTCAAGTTTCCTTTGTTTGATACATTGTGAACACTTTGCATATTGTTCAGCAACAGTTCGAATACTATGACCTATGCAAATGCTACCACATTCTCAGGGGACACTATAAATGCCAGGAATTCGAAGATCTATGTTAAAGACAACATAAGTCTTCGGGTTCCTGGCATGTGAATGTGATAGCATTTACTTAGGCCCACTATTTGAAGTGTTGCTCAGCTTTGTGCAGGGCATTCATGACATATCAAATAAAGGAAAACTGAGAAAATGGCCCTGGCTGACATTGCCTAGAAAATGGGCATTAAATACAACTGGAAAAGATGCGTGTTTTGGCTCAGACACCATCATAATGGGATTCTGTTATCAAAGAAGTGACCACAACTAAAATAAATATCAGAAATTTTAACTGGGACCAGGGGTACATGTTTAGAGGTGAGGGCATGGGGATGGGCATTGGACACTGAATGAAAACAAAGGCATAGGCTTGACACTTGTGGGAATGTGGGAGTGACAGTACCAAACATGGCACCAGACCCCCACGTGATGTGATATCACTCAGTCCTGCAGTGGGATGGAGCTGCTGGGAGCTACCTTCCACACATGCATTACTCTGGCCTCTCTGGAAGGTTCCAAATACTGCTGTTACATCTATAAAAGCAGAACTCTGTGTCTGCCCCAGCAATCAGTGATTTTAACTCCTGATGACAATGGTGGAGACAGCTATCAAAAACTTGATGTTTTATTTTAAGTGATGCTGCTTGTAAACTGAGATCATTTTGTTGTACCAAAATTATCTGCAGACAGTTTGCAGTTCAGTATCTGAAACTGAGGAACTTCAATAAGCTTTCAGTTCCAACAAGAGCAAGGTGAAGGAATAACAAATACAGGGTGTGGTAGATAAGTAATGAGACTGGCCGCCGCGCGGCACCCTAGTCGCTCCCAGGGCGGTCTCCACCTGTAAGTCACGTGGTGAGGGATCTGAGCTAACAATAGAACCGGTTCGCAGTCACGTTGGAGCTCTGGTGCAGTGAGGGTCGAGCTTCACATATTACGTTGTTTGTGTGCCCGCGACACTTGTGAAAACGCTGAAGATGGATCGCTCGATAGAACAGCAGTATGCAATCAAATTTTGCTTTCGCTTGGGCAAAACTGCTTCGGAAACTTTTGCTATGATTACGGAGGTCTACAAAGAAGACTCCCTATCAAGAGCTCAAGTGTTCCGGTGGTTTAATGAATTTAAAAACGGGAGGGAATCCGTTGAAGACATGGAACGATCTGGACACCCTTCAACGAGTCGTATGGATGAAACGGTGGCCGAAGTGAAAGAACTCCTGGACTCCGACCGTCGTTTAAGTCTCAAAATGATCGCCAATGAGGTCTCCATGAATAAATTTACGGTTCACCAAATTGTTACGCAAGATTTGATGATGAGGAAAGTTTGCGCAAAATTGGTTCCCCTAGTGCTCACCGCCGAACAAGAGCAACAACGAGTGGATGTTTGCTGTGAGATGTTGAATGGTTTCGAAAATAATCCAGACTTTTTAGACAACGTAGTAACAGGCGACGAATTGTGGACATTCCAGTACAATGTCAAAGTCCCGCATCAAGACAATGCTGATTGTGTTTTTCGACAAGCGGGGGTTAATTTACAAAGAGTTTGTCCCTCAGGGGAAGACTGTCAATGCTGAATTCTACAAAGAAGTCCTTCAGCGATTGCACAGAGCCGTCAAACGGAAGCGACAGGACCTTGCTCAACACTGGCGTCTCCACCATGACAACGCTCCGGCGCACACAGCGTTCCTCGTGACCTCCTACTTGACCGGAATTGGAGTTGAAGTTCTGGCACAGCCACCATACAGCCCTGACTTGAGTCCTCCTGATTTCTTCCTACTTCTGAAGGTCAAAAGATGCCTGAAGGGTCATCGTTTCGACGATATTCCGAACATCCAACGTGCTGTCACGAAAGCACTAACTGGGATAATTCAAATGGACTACAGTGGGGCCTATGAAGCTTGGAAAACGCACTGGCAATGTTGTGTCGACGCCCAAGGCGAGTACTTTGAAGAATATTAATGTTTTGTACAAATTGGATTAATAAATTTGTTTTCTAGCATGAGTCTCATTACTTATCTACCACACCCTGTATGTAATTATTAATACAAGGAGTTATCTCCTTAATTCACTCTAAATCAGGTTTAAGTGCATTTCCTTTTAAAGTTCTTGAAACAATTGTTATTTTTCAGCACAGTGCAGCAAATTCTCTGGTATGATCTCCATTACCAACCCATACAGAATTCAGTTAACACTGCTTCTGAAAGAAGCTTTTTTGTGGCCTCATTTAAACGGAATGGACGCTCAAGAGTTGTGGTTTCAGCAGGATGATGCCTGTCACACTTCCGACAAAACAACTGAGTTGTTCCATGAGCAGTTTCCAGATTGCCTCATTTTACACAATGGTAACCAACAATGGCCACCCAGATCATTTACCTTAATCCCTGAATATGTTTTTCTTTGTGGTTATCTTACATCATTAGTGTATGTCAATTAACCCCAAAACATCCACGAGTTAAAGGAAGAAATTTGATGTTAGAGGTCATATTCCAGTCATAATTTTCCATATCTGAAATGGGAAGTCATTATGAACATGTATAAGTATTTTGTTGAGGTGTTTTGAAATAATTACCTATTACAAAGTCTCCTGCTGTGTTTTTCTGTTTGTATGTGAATGTTAACCTGAGGAACTACTGTAGGCATTTTGATATGATTTTCACAAATATGTCGTGCTTTCTGAGAACTTTCCTGGTGTGCTTACTTGTTTGAGTTATGAGGAATTGATCCTCATATGGAGGAAATGATCCTCTCAAAGAGGTATAAAGAAAAGTTTGCAACACTATATGTCTGTCTATTAATACAAACTTGCAATTTCAAAATGAGTAGCTTGCAAGATACACGATGAAAAACTTCAGTGTAAGTGAGTCACCTGAACAACAAAATAATGATCTTTATTAAATAAATTGTCTTATTATGTATTTAATCTAGATTATATTAGTTTTTATCCTAAAACTTTGACCAGTGTTTTTCAAACTCCAAAGTATGAGATTTTGCATGCGTAATCAATCCCGCCTCCACATCAAGTCATGGCAAATGTGTAAGCTGAGCAGTGGGATGTGCAATTTCCATATACTATTTTACTTCCAGACTGAATGGGTGTAAATAGTATGAATCAAATACTGTGTGATAGTTGCATGATTTTAATTGTAACTCTACACAGTGGGCTGTGTCGTTCGGCTGTAGAAACATACTGCTACCCATGCAAAGCCAGGGCAGGTTACGGTTACTAGTGAAGATCATAATCTTATATATCAAAAGTTTTTGAAGGACCCCATACGAAAGATCTGTCATGCTGTTAGTGAATTACGATGTTGTTTATATTGTGACCACCTTTGGAATTCTCAGGTCCTCCTATGATCAAACAATAGTGCAAGAGTAATTTACAAAACATATAGTGCACTTTAAAACATAGGTGGCCCATTACCCCTGGCATTCAGTCATCATGCTCACTTCCCAAATAGATGAGTTAATACTAAAAAAAGGGTCAATGTTGAGCTTTAAATAGATTTAAATAAAGGTTAATAGTGCTCCCTATTTGTATAGTTTTTTCTTTAAATTGTTACCTTTAGAAAAGTCACAAAATAAGAGATATCTAAAAATAGCATAAAATGTGAAATTAAGACTTGCAAAACAAAATAGTTCCCACTGTAATAAAACATGAAAAGCAAAATAGCAAATTGTTTATCCAAATTTATATTTTACAATTCTATACAGTTTATACCACTGTAAAACACTGATCTGACCATGAATCTTTAAATGAAGCAAGTGCTGTCATCATGATAGCATTGTATATTAAAAATATAAAATTATATTTATCGGGAAGAAATCAAGCAACCAGAGGGAACTGTGACACACTGTGGCAATGTGCTACTCGCAACCATCAATTGGTGATCTTTGGCTGCTTCTCTAGTTTCCTGTTCCTGGTAGCAGTGTCCATGAGTATGCTGGAGCTCTCAGCAGCACTGCATCATGCTTTTTTGACGTTCCATTGCAGCTCATCAACCAGCCCTGGTAACCACTCCATCTAAATAACATGCAGGTAACCACTCCATGTAAGTAACATGCAGTTTTGAAAGGCTGCATCAACGAGCATTGATGTTAGGTGCTGACAAAGAAAGATGCCATACTGTGAACATTATCCTATTGTGGCAGTATAATGCAATTACTATGTTCTGAACATGGTAGTGCTGTGCATCATAAGTGTATGGTATTTAGTCTAATACACCCCACTGTTTACTATGTTTTAAATGACTGATACAAAAAAAAAAATTATTATTTTAAGATAAGAGGGGTTCTAGTACCATAATACTTTAATGCTTTAATACTTTAGGTGTACAAAATAACTATGGACTTATAATTGTCTCATCATTATAGACATACAGCACTGCCACATTCAGAACATAATAATTGGATTACACTGCCACAATACATTATGTTCACAGCATGGCATGCTTTTATTGGCCTAATATCAACGCCCATCGACACAGTCTGCTGCTGTGAACCCCAGCATACTCACTGATTGCAGAAAAAATGAAGTTAGAGATGTGGCCAAAGAATCATCAACTGATGGTTGCAGAACAATAAATTGCCACAGTGTGTCACTATTCCTTCTGGTTGCTAGATTTCTTTCCAGTAAATATAATTTTATATTTTTAATGTACACTGATAAGCCAAAAGCATTATGACCACTGCAGACTGCAACATTCAATATGTCTGGTAGTGTTGTGGGCAAGTGACACGATAACAAAAGTGTACAATGGAGAGCAGACACAAATGGGGATCACCCTAGCAAAATACATGCTGCAAATGGGGAAATCCATTGACACAAGTGATTTTGAGAAAGGGCAGATTATTGTTATGCACGACTGTGAACAAGTATCTTGAAAACAACAAAGCTGGTCAAATATTTATGCACTACTGTCTTGAGCAAATACAGAGAGCGGCACAAGGACAGTGAAACTACCACTATGTCCTAAATAGTTGGATGTCCACGACTCTTCACACAACATGGGTTTCGGAGACTTGTCTGCTCTGTAAAGTAGGATGCATGGTATCTGTGGCATCTCTGTCGAAAGAGCAGAACACTGGCACATGCCCAAGTGTTTCAGAGTACACCGTTCATCGTACATTATTGAACATGAGATCCGCAACAGACCACCCTCATGTGTTCACATGTTGACCCGATGACATCATCAATTATGACTGCAGAGGGTGTGCGACCATTGGGATTCAACTGTCAATTAAGGGAAAAGAGTCAGCTCTTTGGGTGAGTCTCATTTTTGCTACACTAAGTCACTGGTTGTCTCCACAAACACCGTCATAAAGGTGAACAGCTCCTCGAAACATGCAGGACACCACAGACGCAGGCTGCTGGCAGCTATATCATGCTACAAGAGATATTCTCCTGTGCTTGCATGGGACCCGTGCTAGTGATCAAAGACATGCTGACAGGTGCAAAGGACCTGCATATCTTAATACCTGACATCTTCCCCAAGAGGTATGTCATCTTTCAGCGGTATAATTGCTCGTGTCTCAGAGCCAGAACTCTGCCACAGTGGTTTGAGAAGGATTATAGTGAACTCACATTGATTTCTTGGTGAACAAATTTTCCTGATGTAACTCATATGGAACCCATCTGCATCACTCTTGGGCGCCACACTGCATACACAAATCAGTGGGCCATTATTTACATGTGCAGACATGTAGTGCCACATATCTATACAAACTTACCAACAAACTGTCTGAGCTCTGATACACGGAAGGTGTATTGTATAATTCTTTTAAAAGATGGACAAACAAGTTATTAAACAGGAGGTCATAATCCAGAAGGAGATTTTCACTCTGCAGTGGAGTGTGCACTGATCTGCCAGGAAGTTTCATATCAGCGCACACTCCGCTACACAGTGATAATTTCATTCTGGAAACATGCCCAGGCTGTGGCAAAATCATGTCTCCACAATATCTTTTCTTTGCAAGTTTCGCAGAAGAGCTTCTGTGAAGTTTGGAAGGTAGGAGAGGAAGGTACTGGCGGAAATAATGCTGCGAAGACGGGGCTTGAGTCGTGCTTGGGTAGCTCAGTAGGTAGAGCACTTGCCCGCAAAAGACAAAGGTACCAAGTTCGAGTCTCGGTCCGGCACACAGTTTTAATCTACCAGGAAGTTTCATCCATTATACTTCTGGTAACAACTATCGCAAGCTGTTCTTGTGTGGTATCTCAGTAAACAACAACAACAACAACAACAACAACAACAACAACAACACTTGCTTAATTTATAGATTCATGGTCAAATTGATATTTTACATTGGTGTAAACTGTATACAAAGGTAAAACATAAACTTGGGTAAGTGGATATTCTGTTTGGCTTTTAGTGTTTTATTGCAGTGGGGACTATTTTGTGTACTTTCTTAATTTCATATTTTTTTGCTGTTTTTAGATACCTTTTACACTGAGAATGTTTAAAAAGTAAAAAAAAAAAACAAAAAAAAAAAAAAAACAAAAAAAAAAAAAACTCTGTAAGTAGGCGGAATTCTTTCACTGCTGACTATAATTTAAATCTCAACAATGGCCTCCTGTTTAGTATTGACCCATCTACCTGGGAAGCGAGCATGATGACTGGGTGCTAGGGGTAAGTGGCTACCTGTACACTGTAAGGTGCACTATATGCCATATGAGGATGGTGCTGTGTACCAAAACCAGTAGCCAATGGGCAAAATAAATAAATTGTAACCATAGACTAAAACAAACTTTTTCAGTATTATACTGGCTGCTGTTCCATTGACAAAACATCAGGAATATTTTCATGTACTTCCATTTCCTCAGCCCCTTCAAAACTGTTTTGCATTCCCAGTGTCTCATTCCTTTTTTCCTTGGCTCCCTCCAAATTCATAAGTGAAAAGCATTTGTAAATCCCCTTTCTCCAAACAAAACTCATCAAATTTTGTTTCTTTACCTTCTCCACTTACTCAATAGTCCTCCAAAAATTCCTTATAAATAGTAGTTTTGTTCATTTGAAACATATTCATTTATTTCTACAAATGGTTCTTGTATTAAAACTATCATAAGCTCTCACATTGTGTGCCACCAATACAGGAGCCCTAAATTTAATGAGTTATTTCTTCCCTCATTGGGCCTATACAGTTGGGGTGGACTGTGTTCTAGCCAAGGTCTGATCTCCTTTCAAAACATCTATTACGATCTCTGTCTCTGAAAAATCCTGTTCCCTTGCATATGTCCCCTTTCTGAATAATAATTTCTGTAGTTGTATACTTCCCTTCTCCCTTTATTATTATTATTATTATTATTATTATTATTTCTTTCCTTTCTCAGACATTATGTCTGGTTAAAAATGAAAAGTGACACGGACCTTGATCAAGCGTGACTTCCTTTTAACTGTATGGTATATGTTACATTGCATTTAGGAACTTTCGGGTAATTGAACATGTACCAATAATTACAGATTTCTATAATGTCAACTTTATCCTGATTCCACATGTCCTTGACTTCCTCAGCCAGTTGGATGCATTTTTCAATTTTTTTTCCCAATTTTTTCCTCCTATTTCCTTCTGTATATTTGTTGTATTGGGTATGGATATTTTGATGAGTTGTGTTAATTTCTTCTTTTATTGGCGAGTATGATGTCAGGCTTGTTATGTGGTGATGTTTTATCTGTTATAATGGTTCTGTTCCAGTATAATTTGTATTCATCATTCTCCATTACATTTTGTGGTGCATACTTGTATGTGGGAATGTGTTGTTTTATTAGTTTATGTTTTATGGCAAGTTGTTGATGTATTATTTTTGCTACATTGTCACGTCTTCTGGGGTATTCTGTATTTGCTAGTGTTGCACATCCGCTTGTGATGTGATCTACTGTTTCTATTTGTTGTTTGCAAAGTCTGCATTTATCTGTTGTGGTATTGGGATCTTGCTGTAATATCTGATGTTTATTGTTTGATCCAGTATTGCAATCACGAATCCTTCCGTCTCACTGTATATATTGCCTTTTCTTAGCCATGTGTTGGATGCATCTTGATCAATGTGTGGCTGTCTTAGATGATACAGGAGCTTGCTTATTATTATTATTATTATTATTATTATTATTATTATTATTATTATGAAGGTTACCATTCCTCTAAACCTGTATCCCAAAGTCAAAGTTTTGTCATTTGTTCTATCTAATGCCCTATCCAGATTTCCTATATATTTCAAAAATGGTTCAATTGAGTTATCTGGTCTATAAACAAACCTTCACAGTATTCTTTCAGACATTTTCTGTAATGCATTAATCTGTGATAATACATTGAAAAGTTGATTTGAGTGACCTAACCTTTTCAGCTGAGTTTTACAAAATTCTTTCATACCTGTCCCTGATCACTATAACACGGCCTTTTACTCATTTTAAGAAAGATGTGACAAAACAAGCAGCTTGACTGATCTGTACAGATGCAAGTAGTGGAGAGCCAGTCTGTTGTGTATGACCAGCCTACACCTAGCCTGGAACAGGAAGGTTGGACAGAGCTGCAGTGTGAGCAAAGCGTCCGAGGGCTGGCTTGTCCGTGGACAGAGCATGACAATGGGAAAAAGCCCATGACTAACATGCCTGGTGACAATGAAGGTGACTGCCAAGATGGCCTGGCAACTGAACGTGTAACATTATATGTACTGTACACACACTAAAATAGCCAAAACTGCATACAGATGAGCTACAGAAAACATAAGGAAATTTTTGGAATCATTAGAGCCCTAGACCACAATAAAATTATTAACATATTTATATGACATCTTGTTCACAAGTCATGAAAGTTCAAATGTTTATTTATTTATAACAAGTAACAACCATTTACAAACATATTAACACATACGACAACCAATGAATAGGTCGCAACTTCAGTTACACAATGAACAGACTTGTTGCGCAATTTGTACACAAACAAGTTATTTATAATTATTAATTAAGCTGTGATAAAACAGAATACTGCACACAAACACAATTATTTAGCTGTGGCATGTTAATTTTGCAGCAGAGACTACAATCTAACAACACAGAGCTGCAATGTTTTGGCAGTTTACAGGAAAGTGGGTCAATTAGTGGCCAAGAGCACTCATTATGAAGATATAATTTGTTTTCTTCTAACACCCATAGTGTTTACATAATTCCTTAAGTTTCTGATTTTTTAATTTTTTGCATAATATATACCGCAATACACTGTCAAGCGGTTCAAAATTATCAACTGTGAAAAGATCGATACCTCTCGAGTTGTTTAGAAGTACACAAACACAGTCATTTGAGAATAAACTTGAAGTGAAATTTGTCTGTGTGCTCGATGTTACCTGGTTGTTTCAAATCAGCTTAATAATGACTACTTCATCAAGATCCAGTGTGAATGACACTGATGTGTTTTGTTACATCTGTGGGTCCCTGACTCTCAAACCAGGAGAGAGAACATGAACATGTTTGCCAAAAAAGCATTCCTATATTATTTCAATATAAATTTAGGAGACCAGGATGAAAATTTTGCACCATATACTGTTTGTCATACATGTGTTGCAGGTTTGAGGAAATTGACACAAGGTAAGCAGAAGTCTTTACCATACCGGATTCCAATAGTACAGAGAGAACAGGAAAATAGTGTAGATGATTGCTATTTTTGTATGGTGAAAGTTGGTGGGCATAAAGGGAACTGTATGAAAGGAATTGTTTATCCCAACCTAAAATCAGGCATAAGACCCATACCACATGATTTTAACATTCCCCGCCTGAAGCGTCCACTGCTTTAGACTCAAAATCATCATCATCCAGTAAAACTTCAGATCCTGATTATGTCTCCTCACCCCCAAAAGGACAACCAGAGCAGTTTACACAAGAAGTCCTGAATGACTTGGTAAGAGATCTGTGTGTTTCAAAAGAAGCAGCCCAAGTTTTTCGATCTTTATTAAAGGAAAAACATCTGCTTGCCCTGGGCACAACATTCTACTGGTTTCGGTCACGAGAATTCGAATTTCGTGAATATGTCACTACAGAATGCTCTCTTGTTTACTGTAAGGACGTTGAAGGTGTGTTATCAAGATATGTTGTTACATACAACACAAATGAATGGAGGCTATTTATAGATTGTAACAAGGAGCCTCAACGCCATATTTCTACACATTGGCAATAGTATGGCTCAGTGCCTGTAGCATACTCTGTGCACTAAAAGAAACCTCTGAAAACATGGAGATGATGCTGAAGGCATTAAAATATTTGAAACACCAACGACTTGTATGTGGAGACCTGAAATAAATAGGAAATTTGCTGGACAACAGTCAGGCTTTACAAAGTTTTCTCGTTTCCTGTGCCCCTGGGATAGTTGTGACTGTGAAATGACTCAGAGTAGAATATAATGGCCTACCAGAACAACAATGAATCCTGGGGAGAAAAATGAGATCATCTTGCCTCATCTTCATATTAAACTGAGAATCATTAAACAGATCATCAAAGCATTGTCTAAAGAGAGTGATTATTTTAACTATATAAGTTACAAACTCTATTTTTTTGTCTAAGGATATCTGTTAAGAAATAATATTTGTCGGACCAAACATTGAAAGTTTGATGAAATAAGAAGTTAATGTGGAGCTACAGCAAAAAAGAAAATCTCGAAGACAAAATTTCAATATGAACTGGAAACATTACTGAAAAAAGTGCAGTGTCTCTGTAAGACTTGGAATATGTTGGACTTAAATTGTGATTAAACAATGGAAAATCCAGGATGGAATGTAACAACATTACGAGAAGGAAAGTTGCCATTCACAATATAGTGGAGATGCCAAGTCGCAAATAGGCACAACAAGGACTCTCACAATTAAAGCTTATGGTCATTAAGGCCTTCGTCAACACTATACGCGCGCGCGCCCACACACACACACACACACACACACACACACACACACACACACACAGCGCATGGTGGTGGTGATTGGTCGTGTGAGCATCAGCGCGCGTATAATGTCCCAATTTTTTCACAGTCCAATTTTACCACTGTCACAAATGATGATGAGGGTGGTGAAATGGCATGGACAACACAAACACCCAGACTCCAGGCAGAGAAAATCCCCACCTGACTGGGAATCAAATCCGGGGCCCCGTGATCCAGAGGCAGCAACACTAGCCACTAGAGCATGAGCTGCGGCCCCTCAGGGCACGATGGGAGTGGCAACTGGGTGGGGGTATGGAGGAGGCTGGGGAGGGGAGGGATAGTTTGGTGGGGGTGGCGGACAGTAAAGTGCTGCAGCTCAGATAGAGGGCAGGGGATAGGTGGGGGAGGAGGGGGGGGGAAGTAGTGGAAAATGAGAGAAATAAAGAGACTGGGTATGGTGGTGGGATGACAGCTGTGTAGTGCTGGAATGGGAACAGGGAAGGGGTTGAATTTGTGAGAAAAGTGACTAACATAAGCTGAGGCCAGAAGGTTTATGGGAACATAGGATTTATTCCAGGGAAAGTTCATCCAGCGCAATTCAGAAAATCTGGTGTTGTTGGGAAGGATCCATATGGCACAGCCTGTGAAGCAGTTATTGAAATGAAGGGTATCATGTTTGGCAGTGTGTTCAGCAGCAGGGTGGTTCACTTGTTTCTCGGCCACAGTTTGTTGTTGGTCATTCATGCGGACAGACAGTTTGTTGGTTGTCGTGCCTACAACAGCACATTGGTTGCAGCTTGTAGACCACATGACTGGTTTCACAGGTAGCCCTGCCTTTGATGGGATAGGTGATGTTAGTGACCGGACTGGGGTAAGTGATGGTGGGAGGATGTGTGGGACAGATCTTGCATCCACGTCTACTACAGGGGTATGAGCCATGAGGTAAGGCATTGGGAGCAGGGGTTGTATAAGGATGGATGAGTATTCGTGTAGGTTAGGTGGAGGGTGGATTACCACTGTGGGAAGGATTATGGGAAGGACATTTCCTATTTCAGAGCACAGTACCTGACGGCTCAACACAAAAGTTTTGTCTCAAGTACAGATAGTGTTGAGGATCAGTGGACAAAGTTCAAAACCATCGTACAATATGCGTTAGATGAGTACGTGCCAAGCAAGATCGTAAGAGATGGGAAAGAGCCACCGTGGTACAACAACCAAGTTAGAAAACTGCTGCGGAAGCAAAGGGAACTTCACAGCAAACATAAACATAGCCAAAGCCTTGCAGACAAACAAAAATTACGCGAAGCGAAATGTAGTGTGAGGAGGGCTATGCGAGAGGCTTTCAATGAATTCGAAAGTAAAGTTCTATGTACTGACTTGGCAGAAAATCCTAAGAAATTTTGGTCCTATGTCAAAGCGGTAGGTGGATCAAAACAAAATGTCCAGACACTCTGTGACCAAAATGGTACTGAAACAGAGGATGACAGACTAAAGGCCGAAATACTAAATGTCTTCTTCCAAAGCTGTTTCACAGAGGAAGACTGCACTGTGCTTCCTTCTCTAGATTGTCGCGCAGTTGACAAAATGGTAGATATCGAAATAGACGACAGAGGGATAGGGAAACAATTAAAATCGCTCAAAAGAGGAAAGGCTGCTGGTCCTGATAGGATACCAGTTCGATTTTACACAGAGTACGCGAAGGAACTTGCCCCCCTTCTTGCAGCGGTGTACTGTAGGTCTCTAGAAGAGCGAAGCGTTCCAAAGGATTGGAAAAGGGCACAGGTCATCCCCGTTTTCAAGAAGGGACGTCGAACAGATGTGCAGAACTATAGACCTATATCTCTAACGTCGATCAGTTGTAGAATTTTGGAACATGTATTATGTTCGAGTATAATGTCTTTTCTGGAGACTAGAAATCTACTCTGTAGAAATCAGCATGGGTTTCGAAAAAGACGGTCGTGTGAAACCCAGCTCGCGCTATTCGTCCACGAGACTCAGAGGGCCTTCGACACGAGTTCACAGGTAGATGCCGTGTTTCTTGACTTCCGCAAGGCGTTTGACACAGTTCCCCACAGTCATTTAATGAACAAAGTAAGAGCATACGGACTATCAGATCAATTGTGTGATTGGACTGAGGAGTTCCTAGATAACAGAACGCAGCATGTCATTGTCAATGGAGAGAAGTCTTTCGAAGTAAGAGTGATTTCAGGTGTGCCACAGGGGAGTGTCATAGGACCGTTGCTATTCACAATATACATAAATGACGTGGTGGATGACATCGGAAGTTCACTGAGACTTTTTGCAGATGATGCTGTGGTGTATCGAGAGGTTGCAACAATGGAAAATTGTAATGAAATGCAGGAGGATCTGCAGCGAATTGACGCATGGTGCACGGAATGGCAATTGAATCTCAATGTAAACAAGTGTAATGTGATGCGAATACATAGAAAGATAGGTCCCTTATCATTTAGCTACAAAATAGCAGGTCAGCAACTGGAAGCAGTTAATTCCATAAATTATCTGGGAGTACGCATTAGGAGTGATTTAAAATGGAATTATCATATAAAGTTGATCGTCGGTAAAGCAGATGCCAGACTGAGATTCATTGGAAGAATCCTAAGGAAATGCAATCCGACAACAAAGGAAGTAGGTTACAGTACGCTTGTTCGCCCACTGCTTGAATACTGCTCAGCAGTGTGGAATCCGTACCAGATAGGGTTGATAGAAGAGATAGAGAAGATCCAACGGAGAGCAGCGCGCTTCGTTACAGGATCATTTAGTAATCGCAAAAGCATTACGGAGATGATAGATAAACTCCAGTGGAAGACTCTGCAGGAGAGACGCTCAGTACCTCGGTATGAGCTTTTGTTAAAGTTTCGAGAACATACCTTCACCAAGGAGTCAAGCAGTATATTGCTCCCTCCTACGTATATCTTGCGAAGAGACCATGAGGATAAAATCAGAGAGATTAGAGCCCACACAGAAGCATACCGACAATCCTTCTTTCCATGTACAATACGAGACTGGAATAGAAGGGAGAACCGATAGAGGTACTCAGTGTACCCTCCGCCACACACCATCAGGTGGCTTGCGGAGTATGGATGTAGATGTAGATGAATGAGAAGTAATCAAAACCCCGGTGGAGAATTTAATTCCAGTCCTGGCTGGTACTGAATTACGAGGGGAATGCTCCTCTGTGGCTTGGCAGTGGGACTATGAAAGGTGGTGGGAGAGTAAAAAAGATAAGACACGGGAGATTTGATTTTGTACGAGGTTGGGACGATAATTACGGTCAGTGAAATCTTCAGTGAGACCCTCGGTATATTTTGAGAGGGACTGCTCATGACTGCATATGCGACAACGACAGGAGGCCAACAACCACGGGTGGCTAGGCTGTACAGAAGGGACATCTTAGTATGGAATGGGTGGCAGCTGTCGAAGTGGAGGTATTGCTGGTGCGTAGTAGGCATGATATGGACGGAGGAACTGATGTAGCCATCTTTGAGGTGGAGGTCAACATCTAGGAAGGTGGCTTGTTGGATTGCGTAGGACCAGGTGAAGCAAATGCGGAAGTTGTTGGGGTTCTGGAGGAATGTGGACAGGGTGTCATCACCTTCAATCCAAATAGCAAAGATGTCATCAGTGAATCTGAACCAAGTGAGGGGCTTAGGATTCTGGGTTTTTAGGAAGGATTCCTCTACATGGCCCATGAATAGGCTGGCATAAGATGGTGCCACACGGATGCCCATAGAGGTATCCCGTATTTGTTTATAGGTAGGGAATAGTAGCCTTGGGCACAGGACAGTGAAGTGCTGCTGGGGAGTGTGCAGGGACAAGGTCAAGAGAGAATAGGGCAGCTACGTGCAGTCAGGGTGTTAGAGGGAGGGGGAGGGGAGAGGTTGGTGGGGGGGGGGGGGCAGCAGAATAGGAGAGGAGTAAAAAGACTGGATGCGATTGTGGAATGAGAGCGGTGTAGTGCTGGAATGGGAACAGGGAAGGGGCTGGATGGGTGAAGACAATGACCAACAGAGGTTGAGGCCAGAAGGGTTACAGGAACATAGGATATACTGCAGTGAAAGTTCCCACCTGTGCAAGTCAGAAAAGCTGGTGCTGGTGGGAAGGATCCATATGGGACAGCCTGTGAAGCAGTCTTTGAAATGTCTTGCATCTAGGTCTATTACAGGGATAGGAGCCATGAGGTAGGGGGTTGGGAGTAGGGTATGTAGGGATGGACAAGTATATTGTGTAGGTTTGATGGATAGCGGAATACCACTGTGGGAGGGTTGGGAAGGATAGCGGGTAGGACATTTCTCATTTCAGGGCACAACGAGAGGTAGTCGAAACCCTGGCAGAGAATGTAATTCAGTTGCTCCAGTCCTGGGTGGTACTGAGTTATGAGGGGAATGCTCCTCTGTGACCACACATTTCAACAGCTGCCAACCATTCCATACAAAGAAATCTCTTCCACAAAGCCTAGCCACGAGTGGTCATCGTGTCTGCAGTGACAAGTGATCTCTCTCGAAATATGCTGCGGGACTCACTGATGCCTTCACAGACCGTAATTATCCTCCCAGCCTTGTACAAAACAAATCTCTTGTGCCTTATCTTTCCAGTCTCCCAAAGTCTCATTGTTGCTGCTTGCAGTGTGGCTTCAGTTGCCAGAGACTGCAGTCATGTGTGCGCGTTTTGTCTATTTTTGATGAAGGCCTTGCAGTCATTTTGTCGTGCCTCTCCAACTCAGCATTTCTGTTATATGGTGCGCACCAACTTTCCTTTCATAATATTGTTACATTCCATCCTGGATTTTTGATTGTTTCATTTAGTCATAATATAAGACATAAATGTATGCAGATTTAAGAAAATGTTTATTGAATTTTCATAATGTATATAAAACAGTGTGAAGTGTAGTTTTGATAAGATGGGATCAGGGAAAGTAACAGAATCAGCTGTTGTTGTTGGTCATGTGACCAAGCTCCAGAGTAGGTAAGCAGAAGAGCCTTGTGGTATTTTTGTTGCTGTCATCAGCGGAATGAAGATGGTCTTTCGATGATTGTCTACAGAAGATGGGTGAGTCACAAGGAAATTCTTTAGTTTGGACCTGTAATTGCATTGATTACTGTTAAGATTTTTTATTCTTTTGGTAGCTATTTGAAAAATGGATGCAGCAGAGTACTGTTCACCATTTTGCAAAAGAGACAAGAAGTTGCAATCCAAATGCAGACTGGACCCTTCTGTCTAGTATTAAATAAGTGAAAGCTGCTAATTCTTGGGAACAAGCTTATAGTGTTGAGAGCAAACAACATCATAGAAAATAAATATTGAGAAGCCAATGTCAGAATCCCCAGCCTCCTGAGTAGGGGTCAACAAGAGGTTCATGAATTTACACTGCATACTGCTCGAACTGTCCATTTCTGAGCCAAAAATACCCATCACGAATGGGAAGATTTACCCCAGAATATAGTGCTGTATGTCATACCTAAACGAAAATAAACAAAGTAGTTTAATTTGCATGTTGGACTTTCACTTAGTACAGATCCTGTTCTAATGATAAATATAACATCATTCATTTTTTGGATGAGGCCCTGAACATGGGCTTTCCGCGACAGCTTACTTTCTATCTGAACACCTGCAAATGTGAATTGTTCAAACTCACCAATCTTATGCCCATACTGTGTAATCAAAATGTCTATTTTAGTTGAATCGCACATTAGAAACTGTAGAAACGGAATATTATTGTGATATAGCATAAATTCATTTTCTATATTCCATGAACTTATTTCTTGAACTGCGCTATTTGATTCATTACTTATGTTGAAACTGATATCCTACACTACCTAGTGAGGTGTTTTGTGGTGTTGCCTCGTGTCGTGGTGCACTTCAAGCCAATCTGTCACCCACAATGCATGTACGTCAATTTACCTGGCACATACTTTCCGGTTGCCATTCTTGAAGTTAATTTCTTGTGTGGTCCTGCTGCTCAGTGATACAGGACCATTCTCTCGGATTTCTTCACTCTGTGCTAATGTGTGAGTGCTGGAAGAGATCTGTAATCTGTCCAAGCTACTAAATGATGTAAAGAGCATAGCAGTAATTCTTTTGCATTTTGTGCCCACTTGGTTTGATATACAGCTTCAAAAATAACAATGGGTGAACAGATCTCGTAGCTCATGGCAGTCTATTTGAAACAGACATGTAATGCTATGATATTAGCAATAAAAAGTGAGTAAACTTCTTAAAATGATTCTTAATGTATTTCTACTCATTTGCATTCTTGAGAATGTCTCTCCATTTTGAACTCCAAGGCACTGTCAAGTAATGATGTCCAAAGAACATGCACACCAACACAGCAGGTGGGGAGGTTTACTCACTGTTGTAACTTGCCAATGTCTAGAGCTAAAGGAACTCACACTTTATCTGTGCACAAATAAAAATATGAGAATGCACAGTGGCATGTTTTACTCTTAACAGCTATCTAAACTAAGTTTTTGGCACTCATGAACATCTTTTGTCTCCTTCAGATGATACAGTAGTGGTCCCAGCATTGATCCCTGAGGCCCTCCACCCTCTTTTTAACCATGGCCCAATCAAATGCCACCTCACAGCTGTTCTCATTACTGTGGAGAATGACCTTTTGCTGTCTGTTCTTGAAGGAGGAGAGAAACCAACTGTGAGATATGGCTCTTATTCTTCTTCTGCAGTAACATTTTGTGATCAACACAATCAAATACCTTAGTTAAATCAAAGATGACACAAAGTGTTCACAATGACTTATATTTCTTCATCTACGGTTTTGTGTGTTGACTTATGAGCATGTAAAACAGTACCATACTACATGATACTTGAAAAAATGTATTGTAGTATCCGATATATGATATGAAACATTACTGTAGTATCTGATATACAGTTTAAAATGTAGTAATTGGAAAGTCACGATTTAAGAATACAGTAGTGAAGTGAAGAATGATTTGATTACACAACAGCCAATAAATCACCTAAGATAGCAAAAATTATAAAATAACTTGGAATAACCATCCGAAGTGATCTTAAGGAGAACTGTCACATGAAACTAGCAGGAAAAGATGCCACACTGAGATTTAGAACTGGAGAGACATTAGGGAAATGTAATTCACCCACAAAAGAGGTAGTTTATAAAACCCTAGACAGACAGTTTCTTGAGCACTTTTCATCAGTCTGATGCAAAGTTGACTGATGCAATCATCACAGGACTATACAGTAAGCACCAGGGATGCTCATAAAACATCAGATACAGAAACGACAAGAACAGTTTCACCATAGAGATTTTTAAAATTTTAGAAAGAATTGTATCAACGGGGCATAAACAGCAATCGGTATAAAATCCCAAAATTCAATAAAACAGTCTCAATCGCAACAGAAGTTTACTTAGAATGGCAACCAGTTTTGGTATACAATTTAGACCATCTTTAGGTCGTAAGCTTGGCAATATAATACATAATCAGAGGGATTTCTGTACAAAGAGATAGTAATTGGCTAAAACCATCTAAAATAAAAGCTACAATAACAACACATTCTGATATGAAACTTTCCCAGCAGATTAAATCTGTGTGCCGGACCAAGACTCGAACTAGGCAAAGTTCGAATCCCGAGTTTGAGTCTCGGTCCGGCACACAGTCTTAATCTGCCAGGAAAGTTTCATATCAGCGCACACGCCGCTGCAGAGTGGAAATCTCATTCTGGAAACATCCCCCAGGCTGTGGCTAAGCCATGTCTCTGCAATATCCTTTCTTTCAAAAGTGCTGGTTCTGCAAGGTTCGCAGGAGAGCTTCTGTAAAGTTTGGAAGGTAGGAAACGAGGTACTGGCAGAAGTAAAGCTGTGAGGACAGGGCGTGAGTTGTACTAGGGTAGAGCACTTGCCCACGATAGGCAAAGGTCCCGAGTTCGAGTCTCGGTCGGGCACACAGTTTTAATCGGCCAGGAAGTTTCATATCAGCGCACACTCCGCTGCAGAGTGGAAATCTCATTCTGGAAACATCCCCCAGGCTGTGGCTAAGCCATGTCTCTGCAATATCCTTTCTTTCAAAAGTGCTGGTTCTGCAAGGTTCGCAGGAGAGCTTCTGTAAAGTTTGGAAGGTAGGAAACGAGGTACTGGCAGAAGTAAAGCTGTGAGGACAGGGCGTGAGTTGTACTAGGGTAGAGCACTTGCCCACGATAGGCAAAGGTCCCGAGTTCGAGTCTCGGTCCAGCACACAGTTTTAATCTGACAGGAAAGTTTCATATCAGCGCACACTCCGCTGCAGAGTGGAAATCTCATTCTGAACACATTCTGATTTTCTAACGATGATGGCAGCAGGTGGCAGTGGATGGAGCATGGACATTCAACTGCTGAATAAGACCGTATTACTAGAGAATACACGCTGACAGGTATGCAACATTGAAAGTTGTAGTTGAATTTACAAGAATAGATATAGAAATATATACACGAAGTAAATACATAAAGCTTTAGAACAAATCTTTTAAAATCAATTTAAAGCAAAGAAATGAAATGGCAGACATAATTTGACAATTTTTGTGTGTAGACTATCATCTATAAACATTTGTAATTGACAGGATTACTGTAAAAAATTCAAGTGCTCCTATTCTGAGAAGAAGCATACGGGCCAGGTGCGAGCTCATGGAGTTTCACTGCCAGTTTCTTAGTTCTTGGAAGGGGGAAAGGGAATGGCGGCAGAATCATCAGTCTCCTGGCTAGTTTCGTGCGGCCTGCTACTGATTACAGGGCATATTGCTTGTGAATACACATTGTGTGTCTTTAATGCAATGTTTTCCTTAACCTTCTGCATCCTAATGCTATAAATCATTGCCGAAAATTTTGCCTTTAGGGGCATTTTCGACTGCCGAGCCAAGAGAGTTCATTAACCTCTATCCACTCCTCCACCCTCTTGTATAAGGCTCTCAGCAGACTGAGGGTGACTCCTCCTATCAGAAGCCTTTGGCTGCCATTGCATTTTTATTCAGAATTTAAGTAGTGGCTGGGATCTAGGACATTTAAATGATGTCAAAACACACTACTTTTAGACCACCTGTGAAGTACCAAAGGTTTTCACTACCAACTTGATAGACTTTAATGTACCTGACTTTGACACCTTTAAGCACTGATGAGAACTGAAATCAACATACATTCTTTGATGCAAATGGCAATTAAATTAGTAGAGTATGTTATCAAATCAGCATAGGAATGATGGCACTGATGAAGGCAGGAAACAGCTATACAGTGTATATAATTACAGAAAGTACCTCATAAATGCCTTAAAAAATGGCTTTAGTATTTATTTACCAAGCAAATCCTGTAGACAAGTAAGAAATACTGTATAGCCCAAAAAAATTTTCATCTTTCAAATAAAAAATAAGCAGATGTGAGGATGAAATTATTCATGTGAGTAATTGATTTTTATACATACATGAGTTTTAAATAATAATACTAATAATTCTCTTACGCACATTCTAACACAGTTCTTTCAGAAAAACAATGTTAAAGAAGCAAATACATTTCTGATTCTGTACACGAGTACTCCATAAAAAATTGATAGAAGACTACGTGCAGAGTCCAGAATGATAACCAGATAAATACAGCCTCTGGCCATAAAGTTGGATGAATAGTCCCATTAACATTAACGCACAAGAACTATGAAGTACAGTTACGTTACTGTCCTTCGAAATAGTCACCTCCCATAACTATGCACTGCTGAGCTCTGTGATACATGTCCTGGAAACCTTTCACGAAGTCTTCCTTAGGTATTGTGTTCAAAAGCTGCGCCACATTTCATCAGACGTCAGGAATATTGTCAAATCTCTTTCCTTTCAAAGCAAGTTTGCGTCAAGGGAATAGGAAGACGTCTGGAGGATTGACCTGGCATGTATGGTGGATGTTCAAGTTGCACCACCCCCTTTTTTTTTGCCAGGAACTGCTTGTCAATATTGGCTGTGTGTGGGCGAGCGTTGTCGTGAACAACAAGCCAGGGACCTTGTTGTGCGTACTGGGGTTGTACCCTGCATAGACATTGTATGAAATGGGTCAAAATTTCAATGTACCATGCAGCATTTGATGATGTTCCCTCAGGCAGGAATTCCTTGTAATAATGCCTTGACTATCGAAAAAGGTGATTACCACCATTCTGATGTGCAGTTTTTGGCTCTGACGCATGAGGTGATGTTGGAGAATGCCATTCCATGCTTTGCTTCTTTGATTCATGGCTGAACCGGAGACACCAGGTTTCATCCTCAGTGACAATACAGTTCAAGAAATTGTGTGTCACATCCCAATCACTTCTGCAAAAACCTGTGGAGCCTCAAATGTGCCTGCTTCTGATCATCAGTCAAATGATGTGGCACAAGCCGACAACACGTTTTTGTCTTCCCTAACTGCTGGGTAAGGATTTGTTGCATGGATTCACAGTTGATCTGCTATTGTGTGCACAGTTAATCAACAGTCCTTCATTATTAGTGTCCTCACTTTTCCCTATGTTTTCGTCACCGACAGCGGACACCAGTCGTCTGCTGTGGGGATAGTCAGAAATACTTTCCCAGCCTCCTCGAAAACTGGCGAACCATTTGCACACACACTTCATGGGCGGTGCTTGATCCCCATAAACATGTACCAGCATTTCATGTGTTTCTTTTGGTCTTGCCAAACTTAAAACAAAACTTTAAATTGATCCTCTGCTCGTTCATTATCCTGTTGTCAGTTCAGAATCAATGCACTAAACAAGCATTTTGCCATCAGTCTAACATGGAACACACATGATGCTCCACTGAATTATGGTGGTGGTGGTGGTGGGCGAGGGGGGGGGGGGGGGGGGGGGAAGTTGTCAATACCAGGTGCTACGCAGGAGGAGCAGTGCTGCGAGTCACCAGTGTCACCCGAGCGAGCGTTCTGACTTCATTCGCACCAAACTTTGTCAGAGGTTGTATGTAAAAATGTTAACTTACCAATTAGAAAGGAAACAACTGAGAGGCAACAGCACAAAAAGGTAGCACCATTGCTATCTACTAATATATAATTTACTGGTTCACAGACTCATTTCTTCCTGATTGTTTGTTCTTTCTTATTACAATTCATTTGGATCAAGAGGAATATTCACTACTAGTACTCAACTTTGACCAGTGACAATGTTAATGGCTGCTGCTGTGATGTCATCTTTCGGTGCATATTTCCAGTTTGGTTGTGAGAGTGAGTGAAGCCAAAAAAAAGTAAAAACCAGGCAGTGGTGGCAGACTTATCTAGTAGTTTGAAAATATTGCCACCAATATCACATTACAGTTACGACGTTGTTCACATTTGTCACAAGTTTCCTATGTCAATGGTGGAAATTGATGACTAGTATCTAATACTCCTCTCTATCCATTCATTTAGTTAAAATGGCTGTAAATGCTGAGCACTTTCTTTACACAGGGTATAATACTTTTTAATCATGTGTTATTTTCTTAGAAAGAGGGAACAACTATTCACAGATCTTCATAAATTGATAAAACATGAGTGAGATATATAAATATATTTTTCAAAAATATTGTATAAAATATATGTACATTCACCTACACTTCCTGGATTTGACTAGAATACAAAAAATTACAAAATATTATCTTCACTTGACTGTAGTAATTTGTACATTGGCTATGAGGAAAATCCAAACAGAAATCAGAAAATCTATTGTCAAACCTTTCGTACACTGACTCTTGCACTGATGGTGCTTTTAACACATTCAATTTTTTTTAGTAACGTCTGTAAAAAGAAGAGAAAGCACTGTATTAAAAATCACATTTCCAAAAATAGCTTGTCAGTAAACATATGCACTGGACAATAACTGTAATTCAATAAAAATTTTCAAGCATTATTCATTGGTCTACTCCTCCCTCTTTCTTTATGAATAATGTTTATTGACCAAAGTTGCATTTTACTCTTCAGCTATATAAATGTAAGAAATATGTTTATAGATGTCTTTCAAATTTAGTAAGAGTGTTATCCCTTTTTCAACCAAGCTGCCATGGGCAACAGCAGTTGCTACAACTGCCTTGAATATATGTTCTACCGGCTGTGTGTAACAGAGATCCTTTTCATAGCTGAGAATAGAAAATGTTCAACTCAGTTGCCTAAATATTGTTTTATATACAGGATTATTCCATTACTATTCTACACTTTTCCCATTCCAGTTGCCATATATGACAAAATGTCTTAGAGGCAGCAAGGGTGGTCACTTGCCCCCCCCCCCCCCCCCAGAATATGGGGTACTGACCTTTTGTTCATTATCGAAATAAAAGTCTGATATGCTACCAAATTACAGATTTAGTATTGCTGAGTGCAATGGAAAACACTGTGACACTACCAAGCACTGTGTAACTTGGATTTGTTTGGATATCTGTAGGTCATAGTAATTCATTTTTTCCTCGGTGCAATTGCATAGAGCCATCATGTAGCCATAGCAGATGCAAATCTTCACAGAAAGTTACCACAACAAGCCTGCAAATTTTTCTGTCACTTTCCTACATAATCCCTACGGAGCTGTGGAAATGGGCGGTTTCAACACCAAGCCCAAAGGAAACTTAACTGCAGTATATCTGCCAAACACCTACCCCAATTCCCAAAAGGATACCCCCTTCCTTTGCTGCACAACTAATTACAATAGCTGTTTAACAGCCATGTGTATATAAAGAAGACCCAACAAACTTTGCCAAGACTACATGAAGTTTTGCGCAGCAGTATGAGAGCTATACTGAAGGCGTGTTTGTCTGTGAATCAAAATGCAGTAGTTGCAAGGATGCCCTCTGAGAGAGGGAAAAAAAGAAAATTTCACAGCTGAACACACGCCCTCACCATGAGTTGGAATTTCTCAAAGTGCATGAGGCACAACATGTAGTCTTATAGACACAAATGCCGCAGTCCAGTTGACAACTCCCGAGACAGGGAGCATATGAGGGTTGGTTTGGACAGTTTCTCAAATTCATCTCATCGTAGGCTGGCTGTTAGTTACATTTTATCCAAGTACCCAAAAATATAGCTTTTAAAACACATTTTGTTCAACTTTTATTATATTCAACAGTAAACATTTTAAGTTAATTCCCTGTTTCCCCACCCTGGTTGGTACTACATAGTGGAAATTATTTGCTCGCTAATTTTTGCTGATATTGAATACAACTTCTTCAACAAATCTGACATTTTTCTGTTTCCAATTTTCAATGTTAATCTAGTGCTTAAGATATTTTACCTGAATTACTTCTTGAGAGAACAAACCCTGCAAAAACCACTCTCAGGCAGGCAAAATAATAATCACTGTTGCTAACGGTTGTTAGTAGTACTGAACTATTCCTTTAACAATTCACAGTTGCAAAATACTAACAAATAAAATGGAATGACTGCTAAAAAGACAACCATGGAGAGCAGGTGGGTAGGGAGGGGGAGGGGGTTGTCAGATTGGTTTCTGTAGAAAATTTCATTTAATAGTATGTAAAAGGAGGGGGGGGGGGAGGCAATTTGGGTTTTGTAGAAGTGTAGCAATATGTGAGACAATACAGAGCCTATCAATTATAGCTGATGACTTTATAATTCTCCCACAGGTAACAAATCAACGAGAAATTTATAGCACAAAGTAACTAAAGGAAGTGCTAGGTTGATAAAATACATGCTGTGGGACATCAAGGAATAGTTAATTTGGTAATGGAAGTAAGTACAGGGCTTAGGAGAGGAGGTGCTGTCGAAGGAGAACAAGGTTTGGCTAGAAGAAACAGCACAACTGGATGTAGTTTGTTGTAATTATTCCCAGTGTTGAAGAGGAAAATGTTAGACTTACTGATACCACTTGCGTACTTTGAACCAGGGTGTCATAAAAATGGTAGACATAACCACTTACTGAAATCCAACATGTGTGAAATAGACACCACAATAAGAATTACAGTTGTGATCATGACATTATATTTACTTTCTATCTATCTTAGATCTTAGGACATGCTACTGATCAGTATGTTACCACAAGTAAGATTTCATACTCACACTTGTTACATTCTGTTCCAGCTCTATTTGGGCACACATAACATCACACACTGTAACATTGTTATGTCATGTATCAGCATGTATATTTGGTGCCAGCAGGGTCAACAAGCCCTGAACCACTCACACAAATACACTAAAGACTAATATGGAAAGATGGGGACAACTGAACCTACAGTTATAGGATATCAGTTTGATTCCACAATATAATGACGACACTTACGACATAGTACCTACACACACACACACACACACACACACACACACACACACACACACACACACACAATTGAACTGCAGCATAGTTCAAGGTACAGGCTATGTTGAAAAGTGAAAACTTGGTTAAAGGCTGACAAAGCTAGTGAACTAGTGAATGTAGATATGAAATCTTGGTTGGTGACCTACTGCTCTGCAGCATAGCCTGAGGCCTAGTTTTGGCTGAACGTTGTCAGTCTCGTTGAGAAGTGGTGTAGCAGTACTGAAGGTCCAGTTAATTCATTTGAGAGATGCATCAAATGAGTCTTTAGAATGAGAAACAAAACAATACAGTAAATAAGTTTTGCACACTCAGCGGGTTCATATCTTTTTATGGATATTCCATATTATTCCCCATGTGCAACAATCAGAATTCATGTATCATAGGCTACAATTGCCTGGTAATTATGAGTATGTCTAGTCGGGTACCTGTTCTGAACATTTCATCATAATGAGATGTTTGTGTAACAGAAAGCATGTGGGAAACGAACAACGCCCCATAAGATTATGACAGAAGAATGGACATAGGTTATTTGTAATCATGTGCCTACTGTATTCCAACTAATCTCACTTGCTGCAAATGCACTTCATGCACAATGTAACTCAGCAGATACTCTGGGTAATAATACATCTCATGTTGTACAACACTAGTACCAAAAAACTGACCTTGAAAAGACAAGTTGCAAGTACATCTATTGTGTAGCTTTTGTAGTCTGTGAGTCATATTATTAACACCAAAGGCATCTAACTAAATGCAATATCATGCTACATATGTATTTGCCAATTCTGCTTCTGAACAGAATACTTCAGTAACCAGGGAAAACATATATTAAAATTCCGTCATCTATCTACAACCAACAGAAATTGAAATGAAGTAGTAAGGTGGTATTATGAATGACTTACTAAGTTGTCTTGTGCAATTTTTTTCTGTGACCTTTGTCTATTAACAGCTGAACTGGAAAGCCTAGGACGCTGTGGAGCTGATGTAGTTGGACACTTTGGGCGTCTATTGAAATTTGCTTCTATCTTCCTTAGTAAAATTTGGTTCTCCCTATCAATTTTTCTTACTTGATCCTTTGAAAACGTCATGTTCTTACAAATAACAGGTTTTCGTTTAGGTGTTGCACCATTATTTCGATCAACTGTCTCGGGGTTTGTACTATCCAATACTTCTCTCAAAAACCTCAGTGTATGTACTGGTTTCTTCTCCTCTTTTCTTTCAGCATCACTACTGTGGGAATGCTCCGTGATCTTTTTACGGCTTTCCCTGCTTTCGTCTGATCTTGACAGCGAAGAACAACCACTGGTTGTGGAACGTGGCGTAACATCTGTTACATCCGACGAAGTGTCTGTACTCAAGAAATCTGGCGAAGTTCTTTCGTCGTCATTGAATTCATCAGGTTCTTTCTGAAACGCTATACAGTTCATAAGATCTTTAACTGCGCCTGCACGTGTAGTTTTGCACTTTGCATCATCTGCAATATTTATAGTGACCTTTTTCGCACTAAACTTGGGGCGCTCGTGTCTGTTATCACATTTGCCCTGTAGCTTAGAATCACTTTTTTGTGATGCTCCGCACATAGTGTTAGCACTGCTATCATAGAAATCGTCAACTGCTTCCATCTCCTGCCCAATACGAAGATTCGTCAATACTTCTGCAGTTTCTTGGAGAGACACACCACCATCATAGATTGACATCTTTTAATCAATGAATAAATTAATTAATTCAAAATTCACGCGACGTGGCAATTTTCCAGTAAATCAAACTAGCAAAAATCTTAGAAAACATTAGAAAAACACGATCAGCAAATATACTCAATCGTCCTAAATACACTACCTCCCATTTAAAACAACTGACAAAATACTATCTGCATGCTCTGTTTGTTGATACACATAACAAAGCATTATCAAAAGTCGACTCTCGAACAGGACGTGGTAATTCTTCCCAATGCATTTCGATAGTGCTATACTCATTATTTTATAACCTGCCGCAAGACTTCATTTCAGGCTGCAAGAATCATATGTCTCTTGGCAACGTCCAACAGTGTTTTCATTTTACACTTACGGTAGAAAGTATAGTTTGCTCATAATAGAAGGACAGCTTTTTATGGTGTAATAGTAACCGCTGCCAGTGACAATAGTTGGTGATTTAGTTTATGTCATCTTCTACTGACTGGTAGTGGTATTATTCTACAAGCTATAAAGGAACAGTCACATCGTTCAACTGCATCCATTGTGAATGAAATACATTTTGGACAGCTTTTTTCTAAGTATTATCTGCTTCTCGCACCAGGAACGCTTTGCTCTCAGAAAAAACGCGTAAAATAATTTATTATGGTGAAAAAAGTTATGGTTTCCTTTCTATGTATAGCATTCAACAAATTTGGAACTTCAGACGTTGTTTTTTCTCATTATTTCTTCAATTTAATTTTATTATTAATGTGATTTATCTTTGTAGTAGTAAGGCCGATTCACACAAGACTGTCACTTCAGCTTCGGAGAGTATTCACATTGGACATCACGTCACATTCTGTACGATACCGAAGTTGGAGTAATGGAACAGAGTAACTAACAACGATAAATTTTATTAACGCCTAAAGTACACTTCAAATGGATATTCTTGACGAATTTTATATGGCAAACTGCTAAGAAGTGAAACAACATTTCAAAACATCGACATTTATTTTCTAGAGGAAATATACAGGCCCCCATATAAACACATCAAACAGTTTTTAAAAGAGAATACATACAACGTGTTTATTTTATCTATCACTCCAGGATTGTCTTCTTGTTAGATCTAGAATATGGCAGTACGCTGAATTTATTGTTAGTTATGTTTAAATTTTTAAGCTCTTGTTCATACTGTCATATGGAACTGTATATTATAGAATATATAATATATGAGGAACATCAAGGATCCAGTACTGTGCCTTGTGGAACTACAGTAGTTACTATTTCCCACTCTGACGAAGCTGGAATTCTATCACTATAAGTAACTTTTGCAGTTTACTATGTGTTAAATAAGACTTAACTCTTTAAAGCCTGAAGTTGTACTAACACAATATATGATTCGTAATATTTTACTCTAAATGAGTTGGACTAATTTAGAATTTCTTTATAAAAACATTAAGAGGAAATCTGAACTAATTAGTTTAAGCCTTTGTAATTGGTTAGAGAAGATAATGTTGACCACTCTGAATTCTGAAACTTCCAGATAAATTCATGTAGTTCATTAGAAAAATTTTTAGTTTCTTTCCTAATTAGCACAAGATGATTTTTAAATGAATTTCACTCAGTGAACTCCTTTAATGCTTCTAATATCGTACAACATTATTGTTTAGACCTACATTAAAATTTATACTATTTTTTGCAATGTACAATAATGTTGTATTTATACAATTTTGGGACTTGTGAATATTTGTATAACACAACTGCTTTATTATACTACAATAATATATTGTTATTCCATTGTTGCTCAAACTGTTAATTATTGTCAGACTTTGTTTGAAAGGTATTTAGTCATTATGGTCTGTTTAGGTACTGGACATTACTTGAAAATAGTTAGGGCGACGACTGAGAAATCACATGCTTTTATAACTGGTGTATCATTCTAAAAGGACTTTGCATCTCAACTAAGTTTCAGTTTTAATTTCATTTGTAGCAGAGGGTGTGTTCACAATAACTGTGAGCTCTATTGAAGATTAGCTTTTCACTTTATTTTTACTTATTATGAATATATGAGATGTGGTGCTACTGAAGAATGAGGAGGTTCTCTGAAGAATTTGTGAAGAAAGGAACATATAGAAAACAGTGACAAGAAGATGGGATGGAACGGTAAGATGTGTGTTAAGACGTTAAGGAGCAACTCCCATGGTACTAGAGGGAGCTGTAAGCTGTAGAGGACGAAAATTGAGGAAGACAGACTGGAATACATCCGGCAAACAAATCAAGATTTGGGGTGCACATGCAACTCTGGGAAGAATACATTGGTGCAGGAGAGGAATTCGTGGTGGACTGTGTCAAACCAGTCAGATGATGACCTTGCTGAAGAAGAGAAAGCAATTGATATTGCAGGTACATTTGAAATACATCTACACAGTGAACTAGACAAAGCAAATAAAGACCTAGGGCCAAAACCCAGTTTTTCTGCTAAGAAAAGAAAACGAATTAGTGTAAATGCTACAAAAATGAAAGAAAATGTTCCAAAATGGGTGAGAGTTCAACCAATATACACTTCTTCACCAACAGCAGAGGTGCTAACTAAGACAGAAGATATAAAAAATAGATACAGGGTCTATCGTCTTAGAAATTTTTTTCACTTTGCTTTGACTAAACAGTGTCTGCAAAAATTACTGAATAAACAAATAATATACACAAAAGATAATAATGGCCATGTATTTTAAATAACTTTCATTGCTAAAGCGTTTTATAGAAGTAACGATTCTTTCAGGATATCACACATTACCTGCAACTGTCCTGGTCAAAAGATGAAGATAAAGGATCACCAACTGTTAGAAAATGTATGAATCATAATAAATTCTTGTCAGTCAAACAAAACATCTATTTGTCTGAGGATGAAGAAAAGAATAAAATTTACAAGTTTTCTAAAGCGGCAAAAGTGTTCGATATAATCTATGATACATGTCTTCAGTTTGGAACATAATTTCCCTATTGACTAAGAAACAGTCCCTTATTTTGAAAGTTATTCCTGCATGATATTCATCATAGGTAGACCTGTCATATTTGGCTTCAAATTGTCGTATTCATGCAGTTCATGTAGCTACTTATACAGATTCATTCCTTTTTGTGGAAAGGTGGCAGGCAATGAAACATCTGAGATTTCTTTGGGTCAAAAGGTAGTTCTTTCTTCTTATTCTTTATTTTGTACTTTAAACGAAAAGGTCTTTTTGCAAGTGGCACTGTTCGTGAGAGCCACTCTGAAAACCTGCCCTTTGGAATCCACCTCAACCATCAAAAAAAGGCAGTGGTGCACTTCATTTTCATTTTGATGGTAAAACTGAATTCATGGTGGTAAGGAGGTTCCAGGGTGACAGAAGGTACCAACATATGACACTACGATGATTTTTTCCAATACAAAAAGGTACAGTCAGAAAGACTAGAAAGGGATTTCTCTGCCCCACCCGGGTAATGTCTCAATACACTCAGGACATGTGTAGCGTTGATTTAAATGAAACTGCTATTGCT
Source organism: Schistocerca gregaria (assembly GCF_023897955.1). Taxonomy (NCBI): domain Eukaryota; kingdom Metazoa; phylum Arthropoda; class Insecta; order Orthoptera; family Acrididae; genus Schistocerca; species Schistocerca gregaria. The sequence continues at coordinate 474,929,746 of NC_064926.1, forward strand.
AATTGTAGGTTTCGAATAAGAGGTAAGAAATTGTGGTGGTTTCTCTTCACCAACGTCACAGATACTGTTATTGTCAATTCATGGAAAATACACAAATGTGTAAATAATGAAAATTCGTCACAACCCCAATTTCGATCATACTTATGTGCGACCCTAATGAAATGAAGAGATACTGCAGTCGTGAACTAAGGAAATAAAGAAATTGCAACCCCACCCACAGAGAAATGAACTTATGAGCAGACTTCCAAAATCCCTCTTCTGAATGAAATACATTATGATGATTGTGGGTAAAAATAGAGGAGGAAGGCAAAGCAAGAAGAAGATGTAGGTTGTGTATAAGTACAATAGTTTACAAATGAAAATTGTGTAATTGGCATCTCCATTCAAACTGTTTTCAAGAATTTCATATGAGAATGAAATAATCCTCCTTAGAGTCCCAAAGTTGAATCGGTGCAACATTTTGCTATACTTTATTAGAGTCTGTATGTTTCTTTTTATGTATTTATGTCTCCCCCCCATGAACCACGGACATTGCCATTGGTGGGGAGGCTTGCGTGCCTCAGCGATACAGATAGCCTTACCATAGGTGCAACCACAACGGAGGGGTATCTGTTGAGAGGCCAGACCAACGTGTGGTTCCTGAAGAGGGGCAGCAGCCTTTTCAGTAGTTCAGGAGCAACAGTCTGGATGATTAACTGATCTGGCCTTGTAACAATAACCAAAACAGCCTTGCTGTGCTGTTACTGCGAACGGCTGTAAGCAAGGGGAAATTACAGCCATAATTATTTCCGAGGGCATGCAGCTTTACTGTATGATTAAATGATGATGGCGTCCTCTTGGGTAAAATATTCTGGAGGTAAAATAGTCCCCCATTCGGATCTCCGGGCGGGAACTACTCAGGACGACGTCGTTATCAGGAGAAAGAAAACTGGCGTTCTACAGATAGGAGTGTGGAATGTCAGATCCCTCAATCGGGCAGGTAGGTTAGAAAATTTAAAAAGGGAAATGGATAGGTTAAAGTTAGATATAGTGGGAATTAGTGAAGTTCGGTGGCAGGAGGAACAAGACGTTTGGTCAGGTGAATACAGGGTTATAAATACAAAATCAAATAGGGGTAATGCAGGAGTAGGTTTAATAATGAATAGGAAAATAGGAATGCGGGTAAGCTACTACAAACAGCATAGTGACAGCATCATTGTGGCCAAGATAGATACGAAGCCCACACCTACTACAGTAGTACAAGTTTATATGCCAACTAGCTCTGCAGATGATGTAGAAATTGATGAAATGTATGACCAAATAAAAGAAATTATTCGGGTAGTGAAGGCAGACGAAAATTTAGTAGTCATGGGTGACTGGAATTCGACAGTAGGGAAAGGGAGAGAAGGAAACATAGTAGGTGAAAATGGATTGGGGCTAAGAAATGAAAGAGGAAGCCGTCTGGTAGAATTTTGCACAGAGCACAACTTAATCATAGGTAACACTTGGTTCAAGAATCATAAAAGAAGGCTGTATACATGGAAGAAGCCTGGAGATACTGACAGGTTTCAGATAGATTATATAATGGTACGACAGAGATTTAGGAACCAGGTTTTAAATTGAAAGACATTTCCAGGGGCAGATGTGGACTCTGACCACAATCTGTTGGTTATGACCTGTAGATTGAAACTGAAGAAACTGCAAAAAAGGGCGAATTTAAGGAGATGGGACCTGGATAAACTAAAAGAACCAGAGGTTGTACGGAGTTTCAAGGAGACAATAAGGGAGCAATTGACAGGAATGGGGGAAAGAAATACAATAGAAGAAGAATGGGTAGCTTTGTGGGCTGAAGTAGTGAAGGCAACAGAGGATCAAGCAGGTAAAAAGCGAGGGCTAGTAGAAATCCTTGGGTAACAGAAGAAATATTGAATTTAATTGATGAAAGGAGAAAATATAAAACTGCAGTAAATGAAGCAGGCAAAAAGGAATACAAACGTCTCAAAAATGACATCGACAGTAAGTGCAAAATGGCTAAGCAGGGATGGCTAGAGGACAAATGTAAGGATGTAGAGGCTTATCTCACTAGGGGTAAGATAGATACTGCCTACAGGAAAATTAAAGAGACCTTTGTTGAAAAGAGGACCACTTGTATGAATATTAAGAGCTCAGATGGAAACCCAATTACAAGCAAAGAAGGGAAAGCAGAAAGGTGGAAGGAATTTATAGAGGGTCTATACAAGGGCGATGTACTTGAGGACAATATTATGGAAATGGAGGACAATGTAGATGAAGACGAAATTGGAGATGAGATACTGCGTGTAGAGTATGACAGAGCACTGAAAGACCTGAGTAGAAACAAGGCCCCTGGAGTAGACAACATTCCATTGGAACTACTGAAGGCCTTGGGAGAGCCAGTCCTGACAAAACTCTACCATCTGGTGAGCAAGATGTATGAGACAGGAGAAATTCTCTCAGACTTCAAGAATAATATAATAATTCCAATCCCAAAGAAAGCAGGTGCTGACAGATGTGAAAATTACCGAACTATCAGTTTAATATGTCACAGATGCAAAATACTAACGCGAGTTCTTTACAGACGAATGCAAAAACTAGTAGAAGCCGACCTCGGGGAAGATCAGTTTGGATTCCATAGAAATGTTGGAACACGTGAGGCAATACTGACCCTACGACTTATCTTAGAAGCTAGATTAAGGAAGGGCAAACCTACGTTTCTAGCATTTGTAGACTTAGAGAAAGCTTTTGACAATGTTGACTGGAATACTCTCTTTCAAAATTCTGAAGGTGGCAGGGGTAAAATACAGGGAGCAGAAGGCTATTTACAATTTGTACAGAAACCAGATGGCAGTTATAAGAGTCGAGGGGCATGAAAGGGAAGCAGTGGTTGGGAAGGGAGTGAGACAGGGCTGTAGTCTATCCCTGATGTTATTCAATCTGTATATTGAGCAAGCAGTGAAGGAAACAAAAGAAAAATTCGGAGTAGGTATTAAAGCCCATGGAGAAGAAATAAAAACTTTGAGGTTCGCCGATGACATCGTAATTCTGTCAGAGACAGCAAAGGACTTGGAAGAGCAGTTGAACGGAATGGATAGTGTCTTGAAAGGAGGATATAAGATGACCATCAACAAAAGCAAAACGACGATAATGGAATGTAGTCGAATTAAGTCGGGTGATGCTGAGGGAATTAGATTAGGAAGTGAGACACTTAAAGTAGTAAAGGAGTTTTGCTATTTGGGGAGCAAAATAACTGATGATGGTCGAAGTAGAGAGGATATAAAATGTAGACTGGCAATGGCAAGGAAAGCGTTTCTGAATAAGAGAAATTTTTAACATCGAGTATAGATTTAAGTGTCAGGAAGTCATTTCTGAAAGTATTTGTGTGGAGTGTAGCCATGTATGGAAGTGAAACATGGACGATAAATAGTTTGGACAAGAAGAGAATAGAAGCTTTCGAAATGTGGTGCTACAGAAGAATGCTGAAGATTAGATGGGTAGATCACATAACTAATAAGGAAGTATTGAATCGGATTGGGGAGAAGAAAAGTTTGTGGCACAACTTGACCAGAAGAAGGGATCGGTTGGTGGGACATGTTCTGAAGCATCACCAATTTAGTATTGGAGGGCAGCGTGGAGGGTAAAAATCGTAGAGGGAGACCAAGAGACGACTACACTAAGCAGATTCAGAAGGATGTAGGTTGCAGTAAGGTACTGGGAGATGAAGTAGCTTGCACAGGATAGAGTAGCATGGAGAGCTGCATCAAACCAGTCTCAGGACTGAAGACCACAACAACAACAACATGTCTGTATTAGTGCACAATTAGATCAAGTGAACATCTTTTCAACAATTCCATTATTTTAATGCTTGGTCCTTAATGTGTTAATTTGCATCCAAATTATCCCATGTAGACCTTAGAAGTCGGCTTTGTTGAGAAGAAAGATCTCTTACCGGCTGTATAAAATTCCATTTACTGCCACTTTACTGTTTAAATATTGTAGAATATATTTGGTGAATGATAAAACTTACTGACAATATTGCAGCTGCCATTATGTAACACGTCAGCAGTAGGCAATCAGACATCATCTGACTGGGAAGAAATTACTAGTGGTGTTCCCCAAGGTTCCATACTAGGTCCACTACTGTTTCTTGTGTATATTAATGATCAGTCATCTGTTACATTACCAGATGCCAAGTATGTCTTATTTGCAGATGATACAAACATTGCAATAAATATTAAATCAAATGTAAATTTAGAAAGGGCAGCTAATCAAATTTTTACTGACATAAAGAAGTGGTTCATAGCCAATTCACTGTCACTAAACTTTGAAAAGACCCACTATATGCAGTTCAGAACATCCAAGAGATTTCCTACTGGTATGTGTATAAAATATGATGACATGGAAATAGGAGAAGTTGAGAGTGTAAAATTCTTGGGATTACAACTTGATGATAAATTCAGTAGGGAGCAACATACTAGCGAACTGTTAAAGATTCTAAACAAGCCTGTATTTGCAATGCGAATGATGTCAGACATAGGAGAAATAAATATAAAAAACTGGCATATTTCGCTTATTTTCACTCCATTATGTCATATGGTATCATATTTTGGGGTAACTCCACAAACAGAGAAAAACTTTTTAGAGTACAGAATCATATAATAAGGGTAATGTGCAGTGTAAATCCAACAAAATCATGTCGAAACCTATTCAAAGAATGGGGCATATTAACCACAGCTTCTCAGTACATTTATTCCTTAATGAAGTTTGTTGTAAATAATACATCTCTTTTTCCAACAAGCTGCTTGGTATACAGTATCAATATTAGGAATAAGAACAATATACATAAATATTTAAAATCACTTACTCTTGTCCAGTAAGGAGCCCAGTACTCAGCAACGCATATTTTCAGTAAGTTACCAGCAACTATTAAGAGTTTAGTTTCAGACAAGGCACAATTTAAACACAATTTAAAAGAATTTTGATGGCCAACTCCTTCTATTCGGTCCATTAGTTTCTCAACAAGTGCAGTAGACCATTTTAATGAAAATTTATTATACTTTAATTTTTGACAATACTTGGTTGTATCAGTCAAGTAACTACCTACTGTGTGACTGATGGACGTATGGAAAGCAGATGTAAGTCTTAAGTCTGTAAATAGTGAAAGTTTAGTTTTAAATCTTGTACGTAATCTGACTGTTCTTAACTGAGGATCACTGAAACGAATAATTTACTTTACTTATTGACAATACCTGGTTGTAATAGCCAAGAAACTAGCAAATGTCTGAATGATGGCTTTAATGAAAGCATATGCAGGTATTAAACCTGTAAGTATTATAAGGTTAAATTTAATTCATGTACATAATTTTACGGTTTATTGACTGAGGATCATTAAAATTATTGAAACTCCAGTTTTTCTCATTACATTTTTGTATGTGTTTATCTGACATGTTCCACACCCAGGAAGTTTCTCTCTTATAGGTCTATGGAATGAATAATTAATCTAATCTAATCTAATCTAAACAGGTTATTAGTATTTTTTCCTCGCATCAGTTTTTCTGCTACATTCGAAAACATGTTAATACGGACTGTGGATGGTAGTTTAATACAATGAATCTATTATACTTCTTGAAATGTGGCTTTACATATGAATGTTGTGTCTTACCTATTCGTCGAATATGGGGTGCCTATTCGTCGAATATGGGGTGCCTAGGAAACCTGCTTTCCAGGATTACTAGACAACAATTCAAGCAAATCTTATTAATGAATGTTATTCACAGAAAATAAATGACAATACAATGAGATATTCACAATGATGTGTCACAAGCAAAGGGCATCATAAGAAATCTCTTCATTATATACAATTCGTAATACAAGAGAAGTAATACAGTTCTTCAGTTGCTGCTATACAAGTGCCTATTCTTGATGCTGCTGCAGAAATGGGTGAACTGGACTGCAGCCAGGCGGCGTGGTGCCTGTGTCCTCTTCCTGTAGATGGCACTGCCATTGCGTTGTCATTCTGTACAGCGGTTGGTCAGAGTGGAATTGGCTGACGCCGTCTCACAGCCCTCTCAGCTCTAACTATCCCGCCCAGCGTGCCAGTGATTGACTTTAGCCAGAAGAATGAATATTTTATCTCTCTGGTTCAAAAATGGTTCAAATGGCTCTGAGCACTATGGGACTTAACAGCTATGGTCATGAGTCCTCTAGAACTTAGAACTACTTAAACCTAACTAACCTAAGTACATCACAGAACACCCAGCCATCACAAGGCAGAGGAAATCCCTGACCCCGCTGGGAATTGAACCCGGGCGTGGGAAGTGAGAACGCTACTGCACGACCACGGGATGCGGGCTATCTCTCTGGTACAATAATTTGTTGTATAGATTCATTTAGTATCTGACACATGACTGCACTTATATACCTGAACAATCTGTGAGTCTTGTTATAGAAATAGCATCAACCCTAAAATAACTTTATGTTTATATCTCTTTGACTGTGTTTTCATTTAACTGTGTGTTATCAGGGTTACAAGCACATGTCCGATTTTGCTCCTTACAGCTTTCTGCAGAATTCCCTTCACCTCATTCACTGTGCATTTACATACAGTTTTCTCTGCTGATTATAAAAAATGTTAATTGAAAATATCAGCAACATCCCTATGAATTTTTACTATGTTGCGTCTATGAATTACTTCTAAGTCAGACACAGGCTTTACTTTCTCCCACACTCCTGTTTTATAACCTGCAAGATGGGTTTTGCAATATTGCACAGAAATGAGAAGTACAAATACAATTTACATATCTTATTGATGATACTGTCGGAATACTTTTTTCTGTATCTATTTATTAATGAATCATTGACTGTATATGTGATATGGGTTTCATCAATTATATGCATATTATTAGATGCACAAATATGTGATGCAAAACAAAATTTTGTGGATTCCTACATACACACACTTTTAGATGAACAAGCACCAAATCACGTACACAACATATACTAAAAGTGAACTCACACATCAATGACAGAGCTGTACTGCTATTTTCAACATGAACAAACATAGTGATATGACAAGTGTCAGTAGCTGAAAAATATATAGTCATCTAGATCACATCACATGTCCATAATATTTACACATGTTATGCAATGGGAAACAAAATATATGAATTTTACATTATACTTTTGTTTCTAAAACTCTTTAACCAAGTGGAAGGTATGACACAATAAATATTTTTTTTCAGTTTGGGCTTCAATTCTATTACTGATTTGATTTTTTTTTTTTTGAGTTCTGGTGAATGATGATTGTATATTCTGATTCCCATATACTTTGGATTGTTTTCATAAAGTTTTGTATCGTGTAGTACATTCTGTATGTGACTTTTGTTTCTTGTGCCATAGGAGTGTGATCAAGATTTTGTTTAGGTACTCTAAATGCACCAATATGAAACAAATCTAACTAATTGTGTATAGGCTTGTTCAGGGCAGGATATAAAACTATTTAGAATACAGCCTAAAGTGTTCATACTTCTCATTAAAAAAGAGTATTCCCACTGTTTGAGGCACAAGATACATTTTATGTAATATTACTTTCACCTAACAACAAATGATTTTGGACTTGATTAAAACTTTATCATTTTTTCTGAAAATAACAAGTACTTTACAAACTAATTTATTACTAGGTATGCCATTATATAGGATTTCCTCCTTTACCACATAAATTTTCCGTTCATTTTGTCAAAATATTTAAGTTTGTAATTTTGTATTACTGACTACACTGAAGTTTACCATATATTTAGCAAGACTTCAGTTCTTAATATACCTCCTCAGCTATTCATAAATTGTACAATTTCATCAGAACCAATTTATAACAAATCTGTCACTTCTTCAAAATCATTGTATTTAAATTTCTGCAAATAAGTTATGATTGATAATTCTCATATAGCTTATTATAACAAGAACAATGTTTCTAAATCCAGTTTCAAAATAAATGTTAACAAAACAATGTAAATATCCGATATTATTAAAACAGGAATATTATCTTTTGTGAAATATGAATTACATGATATACATTTAATTGTGTTTCAGAGTAAACTTCTTCATTCATAAAGTTATAATGAGTGATTTGAAACAAATTTGATTAAGAACATGAATGACAGTCCAAACATCTTCTTTTTACAGTTTTAATTATTTGAGCTGCTCGTGGGAACAAAATGGTAAGCGCCAAAATCACAGTTTCGAGATACAGCGTATCCAAAGTTTCAACTGATTTGCAAATCTGAATCATTTTTTTGAACAGTCCTTTTATTCTTTAGTGATTCTAACATCTATCTTCTACTATACAGACATAAATGAAACTCAGAACTGACTAAACCAAAGGAAATATACAAAAATTATTACATTACCATGCACAATTAGCAACACACAGTGGTAGAACATTACATATTAAATTTTACAGTAAGTCTTCAGCACTTTACTGAAACTGCAAAATCATTCATCACTCTCATTACTAATGTCTTTTTCATCCAAAACTGTTGGCTTTAGTGACTGGATAAATCCATGGTTGACAGGCGGTATGTAATTTAGGAGCGACAGGACGTCAGCAACTTTCTTCTTTTCAATAATCCTTGGCCCATTGTATTTAAGTCGAAGCATAGGAACTGGTACTTGCCTTCCACTTTTCCTGAAGCTTATTTCATACCAAATGTCATGCCAAAATGTCTCCCTGATGAAGAAAGATGATGGATATTCGGAGGTCACCTTCCACCTACATACTTTCCTTAGGTTGACATCTCGACCATCAACTGTCTTCTTTCTGAAGACAAACGCTTCTTTAGAGTATCGTATTTTATAGAAATCCTCTCTTTTCATATTATATACAAACAATAGATTCTTCTTAGCCGACTTCTTGATGATCTCACACCACTGATCTGGACTGTACACATCTTGTACTTGTTGGCGAACGTAATTTTCGATTGTCGCGAAATCTCTATCAGACGGCAAAATTGTGCGCCCACTCACAGGGAAGTGGTGTTCAATCACACGAAATCTACCAGTTGAAAATAGATATTTCCAAAACAGTACCATGTTCCACTTCTTATTTTGGCCACAGCTGCACCTTTCTGAGACGACCTCTTTGTCTGTTCCTGAATGTTTTCTGCGGGAGCGATACAGTGTTTGTTGTTTTGGGAAATATGATCTGATTCACTATTAACCTGTATAACAACGAAAACTACTATTACCATTACCATTATTATTATTACATGTAACAATATAAATGAGAAATGTGCATTCACACACCACTTAGCCAAAAAAAAGGAACCATTCTAAAATAACCTCAAAATTAACGTACTTCAGGAACATAATGGTATGTACATGTACTTATCATTATGTTCGTGAAACGTACTAAAGACATTATATTTACACAATAACATACCTCTGAGTCATCTGAATCGTTAGGAATGTATTCTGGATCCCTCTCGAAGATATTAGCATCATTGGAAGTATATTTCTCGTCTTCTGCCATGTTCACTGTTGCCATAATCTCGGAGATGTTTTTGCTTGCCGCCATTCTCTCTGTCACTTACCATTATGTTTCCGCAACAGACGGACAGTGGCGCTTACCATTAAGCTAGGCCCTGAAATCTGTTGAGTAAATTTGGAACTACTAGTAAGTTTACTGCGTTGTGCATCCCACAGGTGGTGTCATTAGCCATTTACCGCAAAATACACGGCGATGGCGCTTACCACTGTGTTCCCCCGAGCAGCTCATTTCTCAAACTGCAGTTCCTGTCTCTCTTAAAATATGTGACTTGTACATCAAATACTACAAAGTTGTATACCAATAAAGAATTTCATTATCTTAATGCCATTAAGAACTCAGTTATGTCAATAACTGAAATTAGAATGAGTGATTTTGTCAGGTTCTTTAGTTCTATATCATTGTCTTTCGCAGTTAAGAAATCTGTATTGAAGTTACTAACTAAAAAATAAGTCCTTGATTTTGGAATATGTTTAATGAAGTGCAATGGAACTATTTACTGAAGAACAGAGCAACCAGTAACAGCTGATGTTATGAAAGATCATTTTGGGTTGTGGAGAAATGCAGAAGCATGGAAGGTAATGCTGACACTGTGACTCATCTTAGAAGTTATGTTGAAGACAGGCAAACGTACATTTGCAGCATGTACATATAGATTTTGACAATATTGACTTGTAAACATTCTTCAAAATTCAGAAGGTAACAGGGATAAAAATACAGACAGTGAAAGGTTGCATACAACTTGTACACGAGGGAGTGAGCACAGTGGTAGACTATCACCAATGTTATTCAATTTGTACACTAGGTAAGCTGTTGAGGAAACCAAGAAGAATTTTCGAAAAGGAGTTAAGGTTGAGGGAGAACAAATACAAACTTTTGAGTTCCGCCTGTGCTGAGCAAATTAGACTGAGAAATGAGACACTAAAAGTGGTAGATGAAGACATAGCAGCAAGAGGAGAATTCTGAAAAAGAGGAATTTGTTAACATTGGATATAAATTTAAGTGTTAAGATTTCAAGGTAATGGAAATAAAATGTGGATGATAAACAGTTCATTGAAGAAGGGAACAGTAATTTCTGCAATGAGGTGTTTCTGGATCAGGTAAACAATTAATAGATAGAGAGAAAATATTCTAATGGCACAACTTGACAAAAAATATATGTTAGTTGATAGGAAGCATTCTGAGGCATCAGTGTATTGGGAATTTGGTAATGTAGGGAAGTAAAAATTATAAAGGGCAACTATTGCTGAAGTAAGCAGTTTCAAATAGATGTAGGTTTCATTAGTTATGCATAGACAACGAGGTTTGCAGAAGTTATGTCGACATAGATAGCTGTTTAAAATTTGTATCGAGGCAGGAGACTGCAGTAACAAAAATAAAAGCAAGAATGGAAGCTGTAATATTGGTGTACATAGTGTATATTCACTCAGGTTAAGTCAGTGCCTGGTTTCTCAAGAAATGATTGAAGAGATGTTTTTGAAAGTGAGTCAAAAATTTTCTCAGTGTCTATGAACCTCAAGCAAAGTGGAAATTATTTTCATTGCTCTATTATAATTTCATCCCTCAATTGTGAATGGATCACTGTGCCATATACCCTTTTAAGAGTAAGCGTCTTCCTTTGCCTGTCAAAATTTAGTTTATTTTCTAGTCAATTTGTGGTAATTTTACTCGAGCTCCTAAGCATGATAAAGACAAGACTGATTGTTCTATATATATTTTTTTCGATATTTTTCGTATCTTCTTGGTCTTCTTTCTTCTGGTACTCAAAAACTCCAACATTGCTCTAGTTGTGGAATGTTATAATTTCGCACAGATACACTGTAAACAACTTGACCAGTTCTGTGTGTGTTATTTTCTCTCCAGTTTTAAGAATTCGTATAAAAGTGTTTTCAAGTGCTTCCCTTTCTTCATACTATACGAAATTGGAACATAGTAAAAAGAATAACAACAAATTACTGAGGTTTAACAATGTTTTGCATAATACTGCTAATGACAGCAGTAATAATAATAATAATAATAATAATAATAGAGCAGTTTTGCACTAACAAAGTGATATCATACATTTTAGAAACTAACTCATTAATTAAGTAGTTACATATCATGAGAGAATGAGTTAACAGTTCTGCTACTTAAATTTTCTGGAGAAAGCAAAATTGCTCTTTGTTCTCTGTGCACAACATCGAGAGACAGTCATACAGTTTTCTAATGATAGTTATATGACTCTGAAATCTACATCACACACATAAACAACAAAAAACGACTGCTTGTTTGAATGTATATAATATATTAATTGAAAATGTATCAGAAATTAGTTAAATTTTATTCTGAATAATTTTGCTTCATATGCTCTTCTAATGAGTTGGAAATGGGCATCTTAGGATATTTCTGCAGTTACTTCTCAGCTGTTAATAACATTGATATCTGCCATCTTAAATGTGTTGTTACCTGATGTATTTTTATGTTTCATGTTTGGCATAATGCTATTGTTTTCAGTATTTTGCTTGTATCTTCTCATACTGAAACACATGTTTCCAAATGGTTTTCTTTAATTCAGCATATTCTGTCACATCTCTATTATTGTTTCATGCAAACACCCCCCTGCTTTGCTTTTACAATTTGAGATTTTCTTATCTTTTGCTCTCTTTCTAACTGCAACATCTTTTGGGATTTATGTATAAACTTCTGCTGACTAATTGGCCCTTTGGTCTGCATTAGTAAAATCTTCATATTCAAGCATGCTGAGGTTGTTGCTTAGATTGAATTAACATACCTCACTGGTAAAAAGTAAAATGTCAGGGTCTGTGTAGACAACTTTGTGTCTAACACACACATTTATTTCTAGTTTTGCATCCATTTTAATTTAGTGGATCTATGAACACTTGAGATCATTGAATGTTTTATGATGATGGCATTCATAAAACATCGTTACTAAATGAGGAAATATAATTCACTTAATTTTTGTATTCATTTGCACCTTTCCAAGTACATTTTCTATTTTTATTTTCACTGGAAGAATGTGTTAACTATAAATATGTTGATCTCTCAAGCAAATACTATTAACGTATGAGTTATGAGGTTTGGACCTTCAATAGTGGCAACTATTTATTTACAACTTCTACAAAATAGATACATGTTTCAAAATTTACTGACCTTCAAAGCAGTCACCAGCATTATGTATAACCCATCGCCAGCGACGTGGAAGTCGTAGGATACTCTTAGTAGTGCCAGTTGTGTTGACAGTTTGAGCAGCGCTTTCTATTGTCCAACGAATTTGTAGCAGTTCTGAAGCGAATGCCATGAAATGTTTCCTTCAGTTTAGAAATCGAGTTAAACTCATGGGGGTTTGAGTCGGGGGAGTGCAGTAAATGGTGTAGCACTTAGCAACTCCATCAGTCAAACAAATCAGTAACAGGGTGTTTCTAGAATGAAATTTTCACTCTACAGCGGAGTGTGCGCTGATATAAAACTTCCTGGATGATTAAAACTGTGTGCCGGACCGAGACTCGAACTCAGGACCATTGCCTCGTCTCCTACTGGCAGAAGTAAAGCTGTGAGGATGGGGCGTGAGTCGTGCTTGGGTAGCTCAGTTGGTAGAGCACTTGCCCGCAAAAGCCAAATGTCCCAAGTTCGAGTCTCGGTCTGGCACAAAGTTTTAATCTGCCAGGAAGTTTCAAATCAGTAACAGCTCATACTGCATGTGCTTGGGCATTGTCGTGCAAAATGATGGTCAGGTCCTGCAGAAAGTGTCATCACTTCTGTTTCTAAGCTTTTTGTAGGTTGTGTTCCAAAAATGGGAGCTCATTAGTTCATGTTCTTGAACGTTTTCAAGAAATCTCTTTTTCTTTTTCTTTTTAAAATCTATCTAAAATTCAGTAATTATGTATGGTATTGTTTCTATTTACCTTTGTTATTACTGATGAAATACCTCCCATTGGTTGGTTACACATTCCATAGAACATTCCAACGATTCTTTTATCAAAGTGGTGTGGAATGAGTCAGTTTAGAGGATATGTATACATGATTTGTGTTAACGTTAGTGGAAACATCATTATCTTTAGTCCTACTGATGCAACTACACTTCATTTTTTATGGCTACCAGTTTTTAAGTAGAAATTCGTCAATGAAACAGAATGAGTTGTGCAGGAGGAATGATTTTAAATTAGATTTAAACTTTACTTCACTACCTGTCAAACATTTTATAGTATTGGGCAAATGATCCGATTTTTGTGGCTACATGTTGAACTCCTCTCTGAGCCACTGACAGATTTAACTGTGTGTAATAACTTAACTGTTTCAGAAGCTCAACAGGATGCTTCTTCCAGTTCAAGTTTTCATGTGTATGTTCACCCAAAAATTTGGAGCATTTTACCCTTTGTATTGACTCCTGCCCATGTGCTTAATCATTTGTTGATGTGACTCTGTTTCTTGTACAGAAATAAATGTAGTATGTTTTTCCCAAAATTTAAGGAGAAGACATTTTCAGAAAACCACTCAATAATTCCTAGGATAATGTCATATTCCAATTCTTCTGTTACTTTGTCTCCAATAGGGTTTATTTTAACACTAAAGTTGTTTGCAAAAAGGACCAATTTTGCTTGTTGAATGTTAAGTGGAAGATCATTCACATATACACTCCTGGAAATTGAAATAAGAACACCGTGAATTCATTGTCCCAGGAAGGGGAAACTTTATTGACACATTCCTGGGGTCAGATACATCACATGATCACACTGACAGAACCACAGGCACATAGACACAGGCAACAGGGCATGCACAATGTCGGCACTAGTACAGTGTATATCCACCTTTCGCAGCAATGCAGGCTGCTATTCTCCCATGGAGACGATCGTAGAGATGCTGGATGTAGTCTTGTGGAACGGCTTGCCATGCCATTTCCACCTGGCGCCTCAGTTGGACCAGCGTTCGTGCTGGACGTGCAGACCGCATGAGACGACGCTTCATCCAGTCCCAAACATGCTCAATGGGGGACAGATCCGGAGATCTTGCTGGCCACGGTAGTTGACTTACACCTTCTAGAGCACATTGGGTGGCACGGGATACATGCGGACGTGCATTGTCCTCTTGGAACAGTAAGTTCCCTTGCCGGTCTAGGAATGGTAGAACGATGGGTTCAGTGTCCCCTCGACGATCACCAGAGGTGTACGGCCAATGTAGGAGATCGCTCCCCACACCATGATGCTGGGTGTTGGCCCTGTGTGCCTCGGTCGTATGCAGTCCTGATTGTGGCACTCACCTGCACGGCGCCAAACACGCATACGACCATCATTGGCACCAAGTCAGAAGCGACTCTCATCGCTGAAGACGACAGGTCTCCATTCGTCCCTCCATTCACGCCTGTCGCGACACCACTGGAGGCGGGCTGCACGATGTTGGGGCGTGAGCGGAAGACGGCCTAACGGTGTGCGGGACCGTAGCCCAGCTTCATAGAGACGGTTGCGAATGGTCTTCGCCGATACCCCAGGAGCAACAGTGTCACTAATTTGCTGGGAAGTGGCGGTGCGGTCCCCTACGGCACTGCGTAGGATCCTACGGTCTTGGCGTGCATCCTTGTGTCGCTGCGGTCCGGTCCCAGGTCGACGGGCACGTGCACCTTCCGCCGACCACTGGCGACAACATCGATGTACTGTGGAGACCTCACACCCCACGTGTTGAGCAATTCGGCGGTACGTCCACCCGGCCTCCCGGATGCCCAATATACGCCCTCGCTCAAAGTCCGTCAACTGTACATACGGTTCACGTCCACACTGTCGCGGCATGCTACCAGTGTTAAAGACTGCGATGGAGCTCCGTATGCCACGGCAAACTGGCTGACACTGACGGCGGCGGTGCACAAATGCTGCGCAGCTAGCGCCATTCGACCGTCAACATGCGGTTCCTGGTGTGTCCGTTGTGCCGTGCATGTGATCATTGCTTGTACAGCCCTCTCGCAGTGTCCAGAGCAAGTATGGTGGGTCTGACACACCGGTGTCAATGTGTTCTTTTTTCCATTTCCAGGAGTGTATAAGGAATAGGAGAAGATCTAAAATTGAACCCTGTGGAACACATTTCATAATTTTTTTTCCAGTTACTGTAATTTTCTACCTTCCTGAAACTGTCTGAAGTACTAAGCACAACGTCTTGCATTTTGTTTGTCAAATATGATTCAAACTAGCTGTGTGTAAAACCATTGGTTCCATAAAACTTGAGGTTTTCTAAGACAGTATTATAGTCTGTAATCATACGCCTTGGAAAGATCACAAAAAAATCAACTTGCGAAGTGTTATCATTTCAGTCTTGTATTATTTGATGGATGAAGGTATAAATGGCATTCTTAGTACAGCAACCTTTCTGGAATCCAAACCTTGACGTACTAAGTAAATTATTCATATAATTGTGTAAGTCTATTTTGTCACTTTTATTATGAAGTGCTTTAATAATTGCATACTTCAACCATTCTGTAAAAACTCGCTGTGCCAGTGAAGCATTGCATACATCACAAAGGACATTAGTGATTACTTTTCAGAATTCTGTTTGAAATTCCATCGACCCGACAAGAGTTGTCATTTTTCAAATTTTTATGATTCTTTTAATTTTGGTGAAAGATGTTGGTGCTGATCCTAATTGCTTAAATTTTTGTGATATGGCATTTTTTATATATTTTCTTACTTCTTCAACTGAAAGATTTAGTACAATATTTGCTGCTACATTTAGAAAGTGATTGTTAAAAATACTTACAACCTAGAATGAGATTTCCACTCTGCAGCGGAGTGTGCGCTGAAATGAAACTTCCTGGCAGATTAAAACTGTCTGCTGGACAGAGAATCAAATTCGGAGCCAGCTAGGAAGTACTGGCGGAAGTAAAGCTGTGAGGACGGGGCGTCAGTCGTGCTTGGGTAGCTCAAATGGTAGAGCCACTTTCCCACAAAAGGCAAAGGTCCCAAGTTTGAGTCTCGGTTTGGCACACAGTTTTAATCTGCCAGGAAGTTTTGTTACTTACAACCTGTAAATTATCATTCACTGTATTGTAATTTAGTTTAACTGTTGTGGAATCTAGTACACCTACTGTCTATCCTGTCCCCCACCTGCCAATGTCCCACATAGTTTTAATCTCACTATCTTAATTATTTATTTCTGTCATGAGTTCATATTCTGCATATTTTAAAGACTGTCATTAAAATACTACAGCATTTTTTGTATATGTGAATAATGCCAGATCATCACTTACTCTGGCCTCTACATAAATTTCCCTCTTCTTCTTATATGAGATTTTAATTCCTTTAGTTATCCACAACTCACCTGTTTTTTAAATGGATCTTGAAGATAATTTTTTTAGAAAATCAAAATGTAAATATTGACACAAATTTACTATGTAATAAATCGAATTTGACGTTAGCCTCTCTCTCTAAATATACCTCATTCAATTACACTCCTTTTAGCTTACTTTTAAAATATTATATCCCATTCTTACTAACAAGCCTCACTGTTTTGTATGTACCTGCCGCAGGATTTTAAGGTGCCATCCTGTTTACTTCCATTGTTTGTGCAGCATGGTCAGATAGACCTAGCAATTGGGTACACATTGTTTGAGACTGAGCACTGACCGTAAAAATGTCTTCAGTCAGTGTCCTACTATTTTGCTACATATGATTTCGAAAACTGAGTACTGAAATGAGATTTAAACACGTAAATAATAATTCTAGTTTCTTTCTCCTGCCCATATATTTTAAGAAATCTGCATTTAAATCTCCACAAACTACTAACTGTTTCCTCTTGTCTGACAGGCAGCTCAGTAATGCATCTAGATTTCTCATAAACAGCTGAAAGTTTTCCAGAGGGGATTTGTAGAACATTACTATTATCAGAGAAGAATTCTAGAGTAACAGCTCGTAAGTATATGTTTTTTGGTTTTGATGAACTCGAAAACTAATTGTTAAAATATTTTTGACTTGTATCCAACTGGTACATATGTTGAAACTCCTTCTGCCATGTTAACTCTACATGAAAATGATGCACGTCTATAATCTTTGATATTTAACTTTCCAATCCCCGTGGTTACAGGGTGTTCAGAGAGGCAGAGAACATTCTATCACTTCAGAATTTTCCACATCTTCTAGGTGCACAATAAGCTCATCTATCTTGTTTTTCAACCTAAAAAAATGCCCCTTTAATTCCAGTAATCACATGGATTTTGTGTTGTGTGCTAGTGCTCCACCTTACACTTTCTGCAAGGTGCTTAGCTAATCTTTACGGCCCCCTACCTTTCAGATGGAGGCCATGAATAATGTACCCCATTCCCAAATAGCAGCAGCAGGCATGGTACAGATATGAGACTGTGTTTCAGCCAAAAGCAATGCGCTCAGCTCTTTGTTCATGTGGCTCACAGCAGTCTTAACCTAGGGCTGGTCATATCACTGCAACCTAGGGCTGGTCATATCACTGCAAAGCTTCGACAAACCCTACATGAATGTGTGATGTTGCTGCTCCTGTTTTACTAAGGTAACTTCTGTTTCTAACGCAGCTGTTTCATGCTCCTCTACTATAAGTACTTTATCCTCCCCATTAAAATCTGTGTTCCCTGTCACCTTGCTAAGCTTAGCAGCATGTTTCACGATGCTTGTGACCAGGTATTATGCGCCTAGATTTTCCTATAGCAACTGCCCTACACCTTTCCCATGATCGCTTCCTTGCATTAAGACTCTATTCTTTCTACACAACTTTTCTATTGACCTTGCCTTAAAGTCATTGCTACAAGTCTAATGCACCATATTAAGCTCGAAAAGTGGTTGTGGCTCTATCCTTACTTCAGATAACAAGTCGGACTGATTGCTAATCGGAATTTGAAAGGTGATTTCTGAGGTTTTCTCCTTTTGTCTACTACATTTCATCTTCTCCCACCTTCCATTTTTCCCCATTTAACCCATCTAATTCCAGATATATCATTTCTAGTTCTTCCTGGAAAGCACAAATCTTTCTTCTCTGTTCCACGATTTAAGTGTCTCGACTCATAATCTACAACACCATGGAAGAACCTCATCTAACACTTTTTTAGCTTCCCTGCTGCATTCTCCACAGTGAAACACCAACCTGCAGTCCTGACACGTTTCTCTCATGTCAGTTAACGTATGGCAACATCAACATTTGTCACACATGACGCTACTCTTACAATAAATTAAAAGAAGCACTACAACACACTTAAACTGTAACAAAGTAATAATCAGTAGAAAGTTATCTTGCGGTAAGTTGCGCAGCTAACTTCCAGGCTACAGGCAGACATAGAATAACGCAATCAACGTTTGTTGAATGCAGAAATTATTAGAAATGAAGTGAATGAGAAATGTAGAAGCATGATTTTTCTAACAACACTCCTCAACTGATGGTATCACGAAATTATTTTAAGCAGGATCAAAGACAACATGTAACGATTATACGTCTACAATTTGAGAGCCTTACTATATCCTACCGGGTCTTATCTCCTAGAATCCAGAAAAGAATCTCCTTGAGCCATTACGAAACAATGCATTTGTTTATTTGTCCTGGCCATGTCCAATTAGTTTTCATTGCAGTCATAATTAGGTCTTCAATTCCACTTTGCTACATAAAGCATGTGTTTGTTTTCGAGTATCTTCTAGTAATTAGCACCATGCATCTTATGTAGCTTTTCAGGCTTTCCCAGCGAGATCTTGACATGTGGAATAATTGGGTCTACTGCCGGATGTTTGTGTCCCTCTGGCACAATATTTCGGCCACGTAACTCGTTGCCTTCTTCAGGTGCTACCTGAGACTCCCATATTGGAGGATCTTGTCCAGTATTTATGCCCATAGGGCGCTGGGTGCTCTCTCTGCCGTCCGCGCCCGCCTGACGCTGCATGTAATGTGTTGTCTCTTTCCTGGTGCTCCCTCGGACGTCTGCGCCGACTTGGTCTCATTCTGTGGCAGCTCTCTGAGGCCCGTCGTTTGTCGGGCGTTCCGTTCGCGGTCTGCGCCAGCCTGGCGCCGCTTCTGAGGTTTTGGTACTTCCCTGATGCTCTGACGCTCGCCCGCGTTCGGCTCGTCCATCATCTGCGGTCGTGGCGGCTGTCAGAGGCCTGTCCTGCGTCAGGAGTTGTTTTCTCGGTCCGCGCCCAGCTGGCGCTGCTCCTGCGGTGTTACTACTTCTCCAGGAGTTTCTTGGATCCTTTCGTTGGGCCTTGATAAGCTCCAGAGCCAGACTCCACGCCGAGCTGAGCTGATAACCGCTGGCTCGGTTTATTAGGTTGTCTGTGCCCTTGATCTCAATGGCCTCCTTTATGACACTGTCCCAAAATCTTTGAGTCTGTGTCACAATTTTGGTGTTGTTGTAGTCCATTGAGTGACCAAGCTCCAGACAGTGCTCCGCTATGGCAGATTTGGTTGCCTGTCCGTCTGGTGTGCTCTGATGTTCTTTGCACCTGACGTCCACTGTCCTGTTAGTGTGGCCAATGTATGATTTTCCACACTGGCATGGGATGTTATAAATGCCTTGTTTATGTAGCCCCAGGTGGTCCTTCACACTCCATAGCATTGTCCCAATTTTGGAGGGTGGACAGAAGATACTCTTTAAATCAAAATTTTGAGAGAATTCTGCTGATCTTTGCACAAACAGGTCCAGCATATGGCAGGTATGTCACCTTCTTCGCCTCCTCTGGCTCCTCTTCTGTACCCTGTGGTTGGCTGGTAGCACGAAGTGCCCTTTGGATGTCTGTGGAGGAGTATCCATTTCTGCTGAACACCAGCTGTAGATGTTCTATCTCTGTAGCCAGACTTTCCGACAGAGCCTGCGAGCTGTGAACTAATGTTTTCAAGACTCCATTCTTCTGTGCTGGGTGGTGGCAGCTACTGGCTTGAAGGTATAAGTCAGTGTGGGTGGGCTTACGATACACACTGTGCCCCAGAGTGCCATCTTATACTTGGGTGGCGTGAATTTAGATGTTTCAAAAAGTCATCTAGCTTTTCCCTACTATGGGGCCAAATGACAAAAGTGTCATCGACATACCTAAGAAAGCACTTGGGTCGGTAAGTGGCTGGTGCAAGTGATTCCTCTTCATACTTTTCCATGAAAAGGTTGGCTACCACTAGTGATAAAGGGCTGCCCATTGCCACTCCTTCAGTTTGCTCATAACATTGACCCTCCGTAAAGAAAATATGTTGAGCTCAGTACATGCTTGAACAGGTCGAGCAGGGCACCATCGAACTTCTCTCCAATGATACAGAGTGAATCGGCGAGTGGGACTCGTGTGAAGAGCGACATCATATCAAAACTGCCCTTGACGATTTGGATGGGATTCGGTTAATGAAAAGGGGACATACAATTCAAGGTTTATTTCCCCAAAACAATTAATTAATTGTTATAAATTACACTGTGGCTAACAAATTATAGTGACACAAACAAATCAAGCTGCTTACAATATGAGGTAATAAACTGTTATATACCACAGGTAAGCAGAGAAACTTCGAACTGTTTACAGTTTGATACGTTAACAAATAATCATTGTGATATTATCGACTGTAGATTCACTTCACACTTCACACTTCACTTCTTTTTACCGTGAACAGCACGCGTCCTGCCTTCAATGCACTTCCATACATAATTAATACATTTAAAGTTTCATACGCCATGTTCATATGATTGCTATGTCTTGAGAGAATATAGGTGCACTTTGACTACACATTAACACTCCTTATGGCTGTTACTTATAGTCAATACGTACACACACTAGCAAATGCTACAGTCTGATACCTATTCTAAAGATTATACTAAACTATCACGAGAGTAATCTCACTGTCTCTTAACCTATCAACCACATAAACATATTCACTCAAATAATAATAAAAATCCACTCTTGATTCTTCTTCAGATTCATTGCCATGGCACATTCTTCTGCAGAAGTCAGTTTAATGTTTCGGTATTCATGGCTTGATTCTTTATGAAACGATGGAAGAACGACGCCATTCCTATGAATCCCTGCTGTTATCTCTTATTCCGTGGAGATGGAAAATTTCTAATTGCACTTATCCTCTTCTCAATCGGCAGAATACCTTTTGCATCAATCATATGCCCCAAGAACTTAATCTGTGGTAATGCAAAGTGAGACTTCTGTAGGTTTACTGTAATTCCTGTCTTCTTGAAGACATCAAAAATCCTTTTCAGAATATGTAAATGCTCTTCCAATGTCTATGTGGCTATTAATAAATCGTCAAAGAATACAGTTATGCGACTTTGCATTTCTGGCCCAAGAGCATAATCCAACGCTGAAATGAATATTCCGGCACTGATTTTGAGTCCGAATGGGACAACTTTAACCCTTCACTGCGTTGCTTTGCAGATGTGCAAAGGAATGTTTCAGCCCTCTTTTCGCCGTTCTCCTTGAAGTTTAAAGTTTGAAACTGCTTTGCTAATGTGCTATGTTGTATTATGACGGTAACTGATAAGATTCTGCCACTAGAATGCGCTACTGAGTGTATGACGTGACAGTATGTGTTGCTGTGAGTAGCATTGTAAGTCAGGCTGACATTTCTCTCTTACGGCGGTGATTATTAATAGTTGAGTGGAAGAACACGTGAATGGAAAATATTTGTAGTGCTCCTACAACCTTTGGACAGTATTCTGCTCCGTCCATCTTGTATTTCTGCTAATAAATATGTGAGTAGTATACAAATCAATTTCGTTTGCATATCTGCAGTAATGCTTAATAATACTTCTATCCACAGTCGAACGATGAGAAAGTAGTGTTTCCTTCCTTCTGCTTTTTCTAGTTTATCGTGATAGTTCAAGTACTGTAATGGAGTCATTCTCATATTTCGACAAGGGACGACGTAAAGTGATGACGTATGAAGAATTCAACGCTCTAGAATTCCCTTCTGGCAATGAAGATGAGTTAGATTTTGACGATTCAGATGATCTGGCATCTGCAGATAGTGATAGCGAGCCTCAGGCTTCTGTA
Source organism: Schistocerca gregaria (assembly GCF_023897955.1). Taxonomy (NCBI): domain Eukaryota; kingdom Metazoa; phylum Arthropoda; class Insecta; order Orthoptera; family Acrididae; genus Schistocerca; species Schistocerca gregaria. Next base: position 474,952,237 of record NC_064926.1, read on the forward strand.
GTTAATACACATAATTCAAATAATTATTGTTTGAAGGATGATGAGAATGAAGCTGTTGCTGATGCACAGGTACCACAAGCTTCTGAAAAACACCAAAGGGTTCAGAAAAATCGAATCATCTGGAAAAAACAAAGTGGTTCATTTGGAAATGATAAATTTATATTCAAAGGAAAGTCCTCACTGCCACAGTCAGTGCTAGAGTTGTCCATGAGATATCAGTTTTTAAAATATTTTTTAAATGATGAATTAATGGCGAAAATTGTTGATGAAACTAATCTTTACAGCACACACAAAAATCCGAACAAACCATTTAATTGCAACGTTCATGACGTTCATAAACTTATAGGAATATGTATTATTAGTTCTTTGGCTCCGCCTACGGCTGTTTGTGATCTCTGGAATGATGTTATTGGTGTTGAGGTAGTAAAATAGACAATGTCTCAGAGATACTTTGCAAGTCTGGTGGCCACTCTGCATTTCAATGACAATACAAAGCGGCCAGACCCTGAGAGTCAAGATCATGACAAATTGTACAAAATCAGACCTTTAATTGATCATGTGAATAAAAAATGTCTTTTGATTCCAATGAGTGAGCGTTTGTCAGTTGATGAACAAATCTGCGCAACCAAAGCAAGGCACCACATGAAGGTTTATTTGAAAGACAAATCACATAAATGGGGGTATAAACTACTTGTTTTGTGTGGAATATGGGGTTTGCACACAAAATTGATATCTACAGTGGGCAAGAAAATAATCCAAAATTCAGGTTAGATAATGAACCAGATATTGGAGCATCTGGAAACGTTGTGATTTGCCTCATAAGGGAAGTTCCAAGGTATCAGAATTACAAGATCTACTTTGACAGATATTATGCCTCTATGGATCTAGCTGTATACCTTTTCAAACTTGGGATCCAGAGTGTAGGAACAATACAAAGGAACATGATACCAAATTGCAAATTTCAAAGTGAAAAGGAACTGAAGAAAGAAGTACGTGGCTATTCTGAGGAATACATCACTACTGTTGACAATGTGGACATTTCCTCTGTTTTGTATAAAAATAATAATGTTGTCTGTTTCCTGTCTACGTTTGTTGGTGAGCTGCCAAAATCTGAAGTGATAAGATTTGACAGAAAGAAGAGAGAGCACAGAAGGTGCAGTGTCCATCTGTTGTTTCCGTTTACAACTCACATATGGGAAATGTAGATTTGTTGGACTGCAACATTGGAAGATGTCATATAAAGATTAGATCCAAACGCTCTTATTTGCATTTGTTTTTCCATCTGATTGTATAATTGTAATAAATTCGTGGATTCTGTACAGAAGGGTACTAATGGAAAAAAAACAGCAGCAAACATGTCAATCAATCAGAAGAAATTTAGAACTGAGTTGGCTCAAACTCTTTGCCAGATTGGTCCTGAAGGGAAAAAAACGAGGTAGACCACCTAGCACAGATTCAATAGAGATAAACAGGGTGAGATAGAAGGGATCATCATTACCTCCAAAGGAAGTAAGGTTAGATCCTTATGATCACTGGCCAGTGTAGAATAAGAAGAGAACAACTGCAAAAGTACAAAGTGAATTTATGTTTAAATAAAAACAAAAACTGCTTTCTTACATTCCATAGTGTTTAAGGCATGTATCTTTCATTAATTTTCGAATATGTCATCAATTCTTTCATATCTGTTGTTAATTTGACAAGAAAAAAATATTTTTTACAGTTAATAACCTTTTTGTGAGAAAAACTTCATATGGTTTTGCATATGTGCAAAGTGTCACTTATGAGTGTATATGATAAGTTTCCCACAGTTATGCATAAATGCAAACTGAATAAAAATAATTTTTTCTGAATTAAAAACATTATTTTTTTCAACATTTTTCCTGACATCCCTGAAAAATTTGAAAAACAAAAAAAATATTTTAACTTCTAAAAAAAAGTGTGTAATGAAGGGTTAAATTGGTAACTTCTACATGCATAGATGAATGCCATATATTTCCCAGATTCTTCATTCGTGGGAACCTGCCAATAAGAACTTCTCAGATCGACACTAGTCAAGCACAAAACATATTGCAAATTTTGAATTAACTCATCAATATTTTCTGGATGGGTTCTCACAGATACTATTATTTTATTGATCTCTTTCACATCAAGAACTAATCCTATGTTGCCTCCAGGTTTTGGAACGACTAACAACAGGGAACAATATGGACTCGTTGATGGCTCAATCAGGTCCCATTTTAGCATTCTATTTATCTCGTTTTGAACAGATTGTTTTAATCGTCTGGGGATCAGATAGTTCGTGTGACAGTAAGTTTGATGTGGCTTTACTTGCAGGTGGCAAATATACCCCCTGATAATTCCTGGTTTCTCATAACAAATCTCTTCATAAGCTGCTAACAAATGATGAAGCTGCTACCTTTGTTCTACGGTAAGCTGATTTGATTCACTGGCTTTAAGTATTGCTGTTTGATTAAAGTTTTCATTTTGCATCGAATTATTTGAAAAATCCTTCCAACGACCGTTTGTAGTATCAGTTAACTGAATGGTGGCACCACAACAATACTTCCTATGCACCTTCTCCTTTCTGTTTAAGTCCAGTGCTATCTCACCTCCATTTATTCTAAATTTAACTTTCCCTTCCGAAAAATCAATCTTACAATCGTACTCTTGCATACTCCCAATACCAAGAATACAATCCACTAACAACTTCTCTACTACAAGGAACGTGCATCTTATTGCTACATTTCCCATCTTCGTCTCCAATTGAGTTTCTACTTTGACATTGGGAGAGCATGCTTCTACAGCTCCGATAATTTTACAGTTTAGTACAGGTAAAATTGATATCTTCCTCTTCTTAACAATTCTCCTAAAAGGATCGTCTGAGATGACATTGGCGGAAGCGGCGGTGTCTAATATTAAATTCTTTGGATTCTCCTCTATGTTGACAAATACCTCCGATATGGCAACACTCGATCTTTCATTCTGAAACGTTGTTAAATCTTTCGTCAACTGTTCAGTTAGTAGCTCACCGTCATTATATTGTAACATTTGCACTTTTACTGACTCGCCGCTAACAGATCCCTGACCGCTCCTCCGGGGCACTATTAGTTTGACTGATTTGTGTTACGATTGCGATTTGTCTCATCAATTATTTCAGTAATGATCGGTTGTTGTGGTGTGTCGTGATTCCATTCTGTCTGCTGAGGTGAATTTAGTCGGTATAGCCTCGATTGTTTCGTGTAGTTATTGTTATTATTCTGCAGCTTTTGGCAGAACTGCCTTGCTTTCCCATACATAGGATTAAATCAATTAAAATTTATGTTGTTCCTGAAACTGCACCTTGTGACACTGTTATTGAAGTTTCCATTATAATAACAATTGTTATTTCCATTTAATCCATTTCTAAGTTGTCGCGGATGAGATGGTTGGTCGTGATTATTATTACTGTTACTATTATTCAGTTCCTGGTGTAACTCGAATTTGCTTCAATTGGTCTTATTTGATGGAACATTTCTCTTGACCTTTGATCGTCCTCCTCAATTAAATCAAATTGGTCAAGAGTGATCATAAACGAGTCTAAGTCCTTATCATTTATGCACAAAAACCGATTCTTTATATTTGTAGGTAATCTGGATTTAAGTATTCTGAGTATGTCAGGTAAAGGAATTGGTATGTCCCAGTATAATGATTTGTTAATATATTTCTCAAAATATTTCTTAGGGGTCCTCTAGAGAATGAGAAAGGCTGAGAAAATAACACTTCCTGCCTTAGTCTTTCTTGTATTCCAGCAGACCAGTATTTTGATAGAAAAGCCTGCTCAAATTCTTTATATACTTTACAGGACGATATTTGCTCAGATGCCCTCAATGCTCCTTATCCTTGAATATATCCTGACACAAAACTAATCTTTTGCCATTCTGTCCAAGATCGTGGAAACAGACCTCTAAAGCTTCTAATAAAAACTACAGGTTGAGCATTCCTTTTATCAGGATTAAAGATTTGGAATTGTCATTGTCTTTGTTTAATCATTTTTTCTTCTACCGCACTACGATTCCAAAAATCATGCTGTTCAAAATCTTCACGGTGATAATCTGGTCGATCAGCTCTAACCTGTGATGTTAAACTTTTGTCTGCGTCTGACCTTGACGTTGACAGTATGTCACACATAGATTGAGAATTGTGTTTCTTGCTTCGAGCGGTTTCCAAATCCTCTTGCGAGAGATTTAACGATCTTTCAATATTTTCCTTCCAACGCGGAATTTCCTCCCCAAGTTGGTCACGGACGTCCTTCAACCCTTTGTTAAAGAAATTCTCTTTGGAACTATCAGAAATCGACTGCAAAGCTACTTTCACTGTTTCTTCGATCTTTTCAGAAGAAAAATTCTGCCATTCTAATGTTATTTCTGAAAATTTCCTGGTAAATATATTGATTCTATATTCAACATTCGTCTGGTTCTCCTTGACTTCGTTGAACTGCTTCTTTAGATTGTCTATTATTTCGGGTATCATAGCTACGGCACACTGCATGTCCTCAAGTGCTTCTATTAATTGACGAACAAGTTCGACTTGTTTTTCTATAGTGTCTATCTTCACATTTACATATTCGGTTCGTTCAGCCTTTAATTTACTGGTAGTTTCTTGACATTGCTGATGGACCTGCTCAATTTGAGCAATGAGATTTTGTTTGGTTCTTTCTGCCTGTTCTTTTATTTCCTGTGTCTTGGTATTTAACCTGTGATTTAGTTCATTGAAGCTTACTCATAACTGATTCCTTAATTCGGTTTGCTCTTTCGCTAAGAGGCTGCTGCATAATCACAATTAATGAGTCCACAACATTTTGATCTGGTGTCGTACGAAGATTGTCTGAACCAGCAAGAGTGCTATATTGATACCACTATCCACAACAGTCTCAGAATTGCTCTCTATGGCCTCTGATTCGGTGCAAAGAGCTGAAGGCTCTTGCACGTCTTGTTGTTGATCATGGTCATTTTATATGCAGCTCTAGTTAATACCAAAAAATAATTATCTATCACAGTTTATAAATCACTGAATATTGTTTCAAATTTAATGTCTTGACCAAGTTTAAAGTTAAGATTAATTCACTTAGGTAGACAAGTTAAATGTTCACACACGAAATAATAATCACACAACATTAAAATTCTACAAGTTAACTACTCTCTGAAAAACTTCTTTCCAAGATACTTCAAATTCAATTTTAACTACAAAATTAAAAATTCGTTTGTTCTGGCCTTTATCTGGAGTGCACTTCTTGTCTAGTAGGTGCAACCGTTCCTATTGGCAACCTTTACTGTCAGCACAGGATATCTCTGTAACTTAGTTCCAGCGTGTTCTCATAGTTTATCATGAAACAGAAAATACATGTATTATAGAACAATCCAAGAGAGTCCTGTCACACTGGCGCCAATATAATTTTAATCAATTACTGTGTTTTTACTGGTTGCTGGTGAGGAGGAAAGTTAGTTACTAGTATTTTATTAATGATCTCATTCATAAGCAGCCATATCACAGTCATCACAGTCACTCAAGAAAGTTCTAATTAAGCTTTACTTGTTTAATCAGAATCGGACAATGACTCTCCTTGTCCACAGTCTCGATGATTCCAAGCGATCTGCAATCCTGTGTAAATAAAATGTCTTGGTTTTCTTGCGTTGTGTAGTAAGTCGGGAAACCTCAGATCAAGCGGAAAGTTTGCTTTGACAGAGCTTAATCGTCTGATGAAATAATGGAGCTCTTGGATCTAATAATTGCAGGTTCGTTTCTAATTCATCGGAAGTTCCCATCTGATTACCAACGAAACGAAACATCTGTGCAAATTTCCAATTAGAGAATACATATATAATACACACCTTTGATGTAAATTCTCAGTATATATTTTCTTGAGTAGCATATATAATATATTTTCAACCTCTTTCTTCCAGTAATCTCGATAGCAAAATTACAATTATTCAGTGCGACTATTCAGCACGGAGAAGATCCTAGAAGACCTCTCATCACACACCGGAGAGAATATTACAAAGAGTAACTATGCGCTCATGGAATAGTAATAATACTGTACTACTTTTCGCATCGATTCTGCGAGTATATAGATGATCAATTAGGAAACGTAATTCACTCATAGAATTCTGCAGGGATAATTAGTAGAATACAAAGAGATATTACAGTAGCTCGCAGTCAGGTGGTAGGGCCGGTCGTGCCTGAGCAATGTACTATAAGGTTAAAACAGAAGCGCGTATATCTAATTTGTTACAACTAAATTTGTACTATTTTATATCATGTCCTATGCAAATGTTTTTAAAAAATCTTTTAATAACACTCTTTTTTATAAAATTAACTTTTTGACAATCATTCATCTGAATTTAAAGAAAACTAATTTCTGCAATCCATGGTCATCCCGATTATCGTAAAGAAAAATCAGTTGTTTCTTTTTATATATGACAAATCTAGTGGCCAGCATTGCACTGGGTTGTGCCAAAAAAAATTCTTATAGGAGCAGATATATACGTATTATCTGGCGACTTCATTGAGGTAAGATTTTTCTATTTATTCAGAATGAATTTTCAGGGCCATGATGGAGCATTGCTAACGTCCAGATTTACCAGTTTATGTTCACAGTCAGTTAATTACTGATAGGTTATATGTGAGCCACAATTTTATTGAGAGAGTGGTCACATTTTGTTTTTGGGAGGTTACGGAATTTGTATGTTGGGAGGTTACACCTGTCGACAACCGTCCAGGATCGTATTTTTTTGTGAATTTCTGAGAAGTAATCAGTTATATATCTGCTCTTATTTACCTAATGTTAAATGTAGATTGCATCTGGCACAACGCATTTACTAATTTGTCACTCCTTTCACTGATCATCGGCAATTTATTGCTCCTTGTTGATATTGTACTTGGTCCATTTTTGCATTGTCTTTGTTTGATTTTATGCCTACTTTTTACTTGTGAAAATGTCGCGAAAAACTGCCAACAGTACATCGTGATGCATAATGAGTGAAAAAGGCTACTTGATTAATTTGACTGATAATACTAGCGACACTCAGTTACATAATGATAATCCTCCAATAACAGATAATCAGTGCATGCCGAACACCAGTAATGATTGCAATCTAAATGATGAGCAAACTAATTCAATTGTGTTCACACTAAATTTAACAACAATTGATGACGCGGCACATTCCGCTACAATGAACGCGGCCCAGTTTGGTGCACCTGATTTGCAAAATCTGCACAGTGAACCGATAAATGCATCTAACGAAGATGAACAAAATATGTCAAATTTATTTGATTAAATTGTAGTGGCCATCAGTGCACATTCAATTAGCAAATGGTTACACAAAATGTGACAAATGAAGATACACCATCACACAGCACAGAAAATAGAGTCGCTAATTTTGGCATGGATCAAGTTGTAGCATTATTGCTACAACTTAATGAGAAAAAAGAAAACAATTATAGGCAACTTCATGAAAATCTCAAACAGTCAAATGAAACCAAACAACAAATATAGACAAGTTAATGAATCGAACAAACAACTTAGTGAACAGATTAGAGCCATTACCGTGCAATGTCATGATACTAAAGAACAATTACGTGGGGAAATTAAGGCTTGTGCTAGGAACAGTAGTGAAGAAATTAGATCTGTTGCATAAGAATTACGTAATACACATGCCGCCACAACGAAATTACTTAGAGATGAAATTAGTGCAGCTGCTAAACAATGTTCAGAAAACGCAACACAGTTATGCAACGAGTTTAAATTAATGCCAACAGAACTTTCACGCACACTGGATGCGAAAGTAGACAATAAATTTGAACAACAGAACAGCCAAATTGACGAACGTTTTAATCACCACTTACAAAAAAGGAGATGCATTACTGTAAATTCATACAGGAACAGAAGAAAGTAAAGAAAGAAATCATAGAAACAATTACTACACAGAGACAGGAAGACAAGCGAAAGATATTTACGAAAGCAAAAACATACGTAGACAACAATATTGCCACAGTATCAGACGAAATCAATACTATCAAACAGTTGAACAGTGAATTACATGGTGAAATCTCCGATCTAGAAACAAAAACAGATACTGATATTCAGAGTTTGCAAAATAAATACACAGTAGACTTTCAGACAGTGACCAACAGACTTGAACAATTAGAATTAATACAGGATCCTGATGCCATTAAAGGAGACGTTAAGAAATTGAACAAAACCACACGTAAAATGCAAAATCAAATTAATGCTTGTGACACTAAAAATGACGATCATGTAAAAGCACTGATTCAAAAGTTTTATGAATTGGCCAGCCGTATTACGTTATCGAAAATAACCATGACACCAAATCAGACGATACGTCACCAGTTTCATTCAATCAAACACCCGAATTCCAAAACATACAGTAGACAATCAGATAGGCTCGCCCAATAATATATTACGTAGAAAATTGTCATCTTTACAGCAAGAAGTGACAGAAATGAAAAATGTTTCAGCCTGTAATGCGTCACAGCATATGCCACATTCTGAACATTTCTCACACTCACACAGCCAGTATAACTTAAGTGATTTACAGAGAGTACGTGACTTAGATTCCGAACAGTCACAGACAAACAGCTTATCATACAATCCTGAACCTGTTCAGACATTCAGAGACGATAATTTTCATTACAAACAGTTTCTATCCGTTAGGAAATTTAAAGTATTTAAAAATGACAGAACACAGATTCACCCTTTTGATTGGATACAACAATTTAGCTTTGCTTTCCCACCAACTTGGCCCGTAAAACAAACTTGTATTTATTTGCAGTTTTTTTGAAGGCAAACCAACTACTCGTATGAGACCGATCACGACACAATGTTATTCGGAAGAAGAATTTCAGAATGCTTTTCTGTCAGCGTATTGGTCGAAGACCAAAGACCAAGTGTGGAACCAAGGATCAATTAATTAGCTTACTGAATTATGAGAACTCAAATTCTCCCACTGTCACGCAATTTTTTGAACACATGGTACAACAAAACCAATATTTATGTGAGTCATACAGTGAATCAGCACTTATCCAATTATGTATTCCAAAATTACCACCATCGTTAAGAGTATCACTTTTAACAGGACAGCAGAAAGAAAATATTTCGGCATTTAGAGATCTGTTGCAGCTTTTGGAAGTTCAGCAATCAGACTATTCCTTCATAAACAAAACTTTTTCACATCATAACCAAGGCAAACAAGCATACAGTAATTACGATCAGCCACGCTATTTTAATAGCGAAGGTGATACGCGGTACAGGAATGATAACCACCCCAACTTTAATAACAGACAAATTATAATTATCAGTATCATCAAAATTATCAGAAACAGCAAACACATTTTGGTAATAATAGAGGCTTTTCCCCACAACAGCAACAAAAGCAGCCGGTTAGCATACCTAACCAACAATATAATGTGCAAGGTCAAAGAAGCTTTACAGTTTCGCAACCTACACGTATAGCGTCAGCTGCGCCAAATAGTAACACACAGCAACAAGGAAATTACTACGTACAAAAGACATGAAATTGGTTCAAATGGCTCTGAGCACTATGGGACTCAACATCGGAGGTCAACAGTCCCCTAGAACTTACAGCGACTTAAACCTAACTAACCTAAGGACATCACACACATCCATGCCCGAGGCAGGATTCGAACCTGCGACCATAGCGGTGGCGCGGTTCCCGACTGAAGCGCCTAGAACCACACGGCCAAAACGGCCGGCCAGAAGACATCATTGCAACTCAACTGACAACAGATAGTAATGACTATTATGACAGACGAAAAAGTAATGAGCACAGTTTTCAGCCTACATTTAATAACAGTCGGTCTTATCTATTTATTTATTTATTTATTGTTCTGTGGGACCAAATTAAGGAGAAGTCTCCATGGTCAAGGAACGAGTCAATACATGAAATTATAACAGAATATTAGAAACAGATAAAATGAAATATAAAAAAACATATTCAGATGACAAGTCGTAAGTTTAAATAAAGAAAATCAACAATGTAACACTGGAATTTGCTTAATTTTTTAGCTCTTCCAGGAGCTCCTCGACAGAATAGAAGGAGTGAGCCATGAGGAAACCCTTCAGTTTAGACTTAAAAGAGTTTGGGCTACTGCTAAGATTTTTGAGTTCTTGTGGTAGCTTATTGAAAATGGATGCAGCAGAATACTGCACTCCTTTCTGCACAAGAGTCAAGGAAGTGCATTACACATGCAGACTGGATTTGTGCCTAGTATTAACTGAGTGAAAGCTGCTAACTCTTGGGAATAGGCTAATATTGCTAACAACAAACGACATTAAAGAAAATATATACTGTGAGGGCAATGTCAGAGTTCCCAGACTATTGAATAGGGGTCGGCAGGAAGTTCTCGAACTTACACCACATATAGCTGGAACAGCCCGCTTTTGAACCAAAAATACCCTGTTTGAATCAGAAGAATTACCCCAAAAAATAATACCATATGACATAAGTGTATGAAAATATGCGAAGTAGACTACTTTTCATGCTGAAGTGTCACTTATTTCAGATACTGTTCCAATGGTAAATAAAGCAGCAATTAGTTTCTGAACAAGATCCTGGACATGGGCTTTCCACAACAGCTTACTATCTATCCAAACGCCTAGGAACTTGAACTGTTCCGTCTCGCTTATAATATGCCCATTCTATCTGATCAAAATATCGGTTCTTGTTGAATTGTGAGTTAGAAACTGTAAAAACTGAGTCTTACTGTGATTAAGCATCAAATTATTTTCCACAAGCCACGAACTTATTTCATGAACTACATTATTTGATACTGTTTCAATATTACACACAAGATCCTTCACTACCAAGCTAATGTCATCAGCAAACAGAAATATTTTTGAATCACCTGTAATACTAGAAGGCATATCATTTCTGTAAATTAGAAACAGCAGTGGCCCCAGCACCGACCCTTGGGGAACGCCTCACTTAACGGTGCCCCATTGGGACTGAACATCACTACTACTCTCAATATTGCGGAGAATCACCTTCTGCTTTCTGTTCTCAAAGTAAGAGGCGAACCAATTGTAAGCTTGTCCCCTTACTCCATAATGGTCCAAATTCTGCAGTAATATTTTGTGGTCAACACAGTCAAAAGCCTTCGTTAAATCAAAGAAAACACCTAGCGTTCGCAACCTTTTATTTAATCCGTCCAAAACCTCACAGAGAAAAGAGAGTATAGAATTTCAGTTGTTAAACCATTTCTAAAACCAAACTGAACATTTGACAGCAAATTATGTGAATTTAAATTCTCCAGTAATCTTGTATATACAACCTTCTCTATAACTTTAGCAAACACCGATGGCATAGAGACAGGTCTAAAATTGTCAACATTATCAATGTCTCCCTTTTTATAAAGTGGCTTCACTATCGAGTACTTTAATTGGTCAGGAGACCGACCACTCCTAAAGGAAAAGTTACAGATGTGGCTAAGTACTGGGCTAACATGCATAGAACAATACCTCAGTATTCTTCTCGATACTCCATCATATACATGAGAGTTCTTGGTCTTTAGTGAATTAATTATTAACTCAATCTCCCTCTTGTCAGTATCATGGAGGAGCATTTCAGGTAAAAGTCTCGGAACACTTTTTTCTAAGAGCGCTATATGATTCCCTGTTGGGGTTAGCTTTCCATTTAGTTCACCTGCATTATTCAGAAAGTGATTATTAAATACTGTACATAAATGCGACTTATCAGTAACACGGACATTCCCACTACGCATTGATTCTATATCCTCGACCTGTCTCTGCAGACCAGCCACTTCCTTTATGACTGACCATATGGTTTTAATTTTATCCTGAGACTTAGCTATTCTATCTGCATACCACATGCGTTTTGCCTTCCTAATAACATTTTTAAGCACCTTACAATACTGTTTGTAATGGGCTGCTGCATTTACATTTTGACTGTTTCTAACATTTTGATATAATTGCCTGTTTGTGCTAGTATCCTATTTTGAACGTTCTAACAGAAAGCAACTTTCAAAGAGCTCGAGAAAAGTCTTGAGAAAAGCATTATATTTATCGTCTACTGTATCAGCGCTATAAACATTTTGCCACTCTTGTTCCTTGATAAGGTTTACAAAGGTCTCTACAGCAATTGGATCACCTTTCCTAAACAGCTGATGTCTATATTTAACACGTGTTGCAGCACAAAAATCTTTTAGAGTTAAAATTTGTGCATCATGATCTCAAAGGCCATTCACCTTTTTGCTAACAGAATGCCCTTCTAGTAATGAGGAATGAACAAAAATGTTGTCTATGGTTCTTCTACTGTTCCCTTGCACTCTCATTGGAAAGAATATGGTTTGCATAAGATTATATGAATTAAGGAGGTCTACCAGCATCCTCTTCCTTGCACAACCACTTATACAATTAATATTGAAGTCACCACATATAACTAACTTTTTGTATTTCCTATAAAGTGAACCAAGAAACTCCTCTAGCTTTAGCAAAAATGTTGTGAAATCGGAGTCTGGGGGTCTATAAATAACAACAGTTAGAAGTTTAGCTCCATTAAATTTAACCACACCTGCACAACATTCAAACACCTTTTCAGTGCAATATTTTTAAACATCAATTGACTCAAATGGAATGCCGTTTTTCACATACATGGCTACTCCCCCACACCACAAAGAGCTCCTCGAAAAGCTGCCAGCCAACCTGTATCCTGGTAAAGGAAGCCTCTGAATTATCTCCTTATTTAAGAAGTGTTCAGATATACCAATAATTTCAGAGTCAACATCTATAAGCAGTTCACTAACTCTATCTCTAATACCTTGTATATTTTGATGAAATATACGAATTCCCTCATTACTCGGATACCTAAGCTTTGTCAAAAGTGGTTCCTTTGTTAAAGAGACTTCCCTTATGCAGGAATACCTATAAGCTGACTTCAATCTAAAAAAGGTGCAGCTCTAACACCCACTACTGCAGGAATTTTCCCATGAGTGATCCCACCAACCCAACCTATGCTGTCACCTATAAGTTCTGCCAACCTCCCCTTCCCATACCTGTTGAGGTGCAGGCCATGTCTCGTGAAACCCGTCCTTCTGATAGACTCCACCGACGCCACTGAAATGTGACCCATGCTTTCTGCCATCAGCGTTCCCCCAAGTCTCATGTTATTACGCCTGACGGCTGTATCAAGAAGAGGCCGATCGTGACGCTGAAACAGTTCCACGAAATGCACATTCGTGTTGCCAGTCTGAGTCGCTATCTTTTCCAGATCACCATCTATGTCATACTCCCCATCCCTATCAATACTATTGCCAGCCCCACCCACAATCACTACCTGATCCTCTTTAGTAAAATCCCTACTTAACCCCCCTATGTTAACAGTCACCTGAGCCAATCCAGCATTAGGCTTCACAATGCTGGTGACCTGGTACTCACTCCCCAGCACTTCCTGCAACTGCTGGCCTACACCTCTGCCATGAGAACTACCTAACAGCAGAACCTTCATCTTCCTCTTCGACTTTGCAACTGTTCTAGCCACCGTAACTACTGAGGTCTGCTGCATACTTCCTACATCTACAGCTACTAGAGATTCCTCTCCACTAGATTCTGACAGTTGGTCATACCTATTGTAAACACCAATAGTAAAACAATCTGAAAATCTTCTTCTCCTAGCAGATCCCTTGCCACCAGCCAGCTCCCATTCCCCAATCCCCTTCTCCCTCCTCATCCTATCTAGCTCCTCCTGTGCGTTTTTCAACTGCACCTGAAGGGCACAGATCTTACGCTCCTGCTCTTCTATCAACTTACTCTTGCTACATAACCTGCAGTTCCAGGAGAGGATCTCACCAGAATGCCCACTGGCTTCCCCACTGTATTCCCCCCAGTGAAAATACTTCGAACAAGTCTCACACCGCAACCCACTACTCACGAACCTACGGCAAAGCCCACACTTCTCACTCATGGTAAAATTTTACTATTTATAAGTTCCGCTACTACAATAAGAAGATGTTAAAAACCTGACTACAATAATCACAAACTTACTCTACAAGGGAAGTAACTACTATTATTAACAGTATTAATAAACAACAAATGTGAATATAACAAAAGACTAATACAGAAAGAGAATCAAACGTCTAATGACACAGTAACAAAGCTGAAAACAGTTCCCAAAACGTTCTTCTGAAATTATTTCACCAGAAAATACAAAAAAACACCGGTTGAAGACTACAAAAGTTCCTAAATAAACCACTATACACAAACAATTAATTAGTACTTAGCTTTCGATGCGCAGCTACAGCTGCAACTGGTCAGCGCGGAATGTAAACACAGGTAAGAGGTTACGTTGCTCGATACGAAACACTCACAAATATCAGGTCACAACACAAGAAAGGCAGAGTAATCTACAACAATAGATTAACATGAATAAACCAGACAGTCGATATCATTCCCAACCTAATACGTCAGGACGAAGTAACAGAACAGTACAAATAGTCGAAATGCCACAGCATCCTCCTGCAAATAACGGCACGTCAGAAAAAAATTGACTAGAGACAGTACAGGTTGCATCTTCCAACAAAGTGAACAACACTTTTGACACACAGAATATTGTTCACGAAAATGTTATTACTTTTGACGACATCCGAGACACGCTTTTGCATGAAAAACCACTTATACAGAAAACCATTTCCGACCCTGTTATTGAGGTAAAGACTGGATCATCTACATGTCCAGCAGTAATCGATTCTGGATCATCTATGTCAGTTATAAATGATGAAGCTTTCAACCAATGTAACAAAGAAAACACCTATCCTACGTTACGATTAGGCAAAACTAAAGTAAAAGGAGCAGTATCTGGTAAAGCAGTAGATGTAAAATTACAGACACACTTATCATTTTGTATTGCAGGTCATATCTTCCACTCAAATTTATGAATTGTTCCCTTATTGACAACGGACGTTATTTTAGGTACGAATTTTCTGGTACAACATGACGCAATTATTGAGTTTCAAAATTACTATTTAATGTTAAAGGATAAAAAGGCACAACTGGCATTAAAATTTCAGCACGCTTTATCTGCAGAAGAACAAGCAATTCATCAGGAAGAGGTCATTTCTACATCACGTAACATAGACTGTCATTCCACATTGTTCACAGATATGTATGTACACAACTACAATACACCAGACGAAGCCGACTATGACGCCATGCAAATGATTACTGATAAAGTAAATAGAGCAACGCAAATACAGATGACGAATGTACTCAACTACGCAAAATTCTTTTACAGCTAGCTCCAGTTTTTGACAACGTCCCTGGTACTATGTCCAGTTTTATGTATGAATTTCAAGTTAAACAGCACGACATACTTATAGCCAATCATTATCCCATTCCATATATTCAAAGACAACAAGTTAAGAAAGAATGACAAGCTATGCTAAACCAAGGGATTATTGAACCAGCAGTTAGTCCGTACATAAACCCACTCGATATTGCTAAGAAAAAGGATGGTTCACTTAGCCTCGTAGTTGATTTGCGTAATGTGAACGACATTATTATCAGTGAAACAGACACCAGAAGAACTTATACAGAAATTTCATGGTACTGCTATTTATTCCGCATTAGATTTAATATCGGGAATTTGGAAAATTCAGCTCCATCCGAATTGCAGAAAGTACACAGCATTTCTCGGTTTTGGTGATTGTTATCAATTTTGCAAATTACCGTTCGGTTTAACAATTTCTTCAGCAGCATTTATTAGCGGTTTGAATACTATACTTCCGACAGAACTTAAAGACAGAATCACAACGTATGTAGACGACTTACTTGTCGCAGAAGCTAATTGGTCTGAACACAATTTGATTGTTGAACAACTGTTGCAAACTTTACATGCACAAGTACTCACAGTTAATCTTAGCAAATCGCACTTTGGCAAAATTTCCATAAAATTTCTTGGACATGTAATTTCAGCACAAGGTATCTGATCTTTTCCAGTTTACAATCTTCTCTCACGATTTTCTATCAGGCTTTGGATATGCAATCTTTACGTGACATTACTGCTCCAATGACGAAGTAACAACTACGCAGCTTTTGGGATTAATTAACTTTTTCCGTCAATTTATTCATTACTCTGCTTTAGACACCCCTAGATTATGCCAACTGATGGGTAAAAACGCTATTTGGTCCTAGGGTAGGCAAGCCCAGTCTGAATTTGTTAATCTGGAACATGACTTTTATCACACCCCTATCCTATCAGAAACTTTTCGATTTTAGCGTCATGTAAAATCTGCCAGAAAGCTAAATCAGACACGACTTCACATATTCCTCCGTTACATCCCATTGTATCGATTAAATTGAGATATATGGCGGCTGTAGACATGTTTGGTCCGATTCCCAGGTCTAATAGAGGTTTTTGTTACCTCTATGTCGCTGTTGAACTCACTTCGAAATTTGTTACCTTCACTCCGTTGCACAAAGCTACTGCTAAATCTGTTTCGAATGCATTTGTAAAACATATTTTATTTCATATTGGGCATGTACTGAAAGTAATTTCCGACAATGGACCACAGTTTCGATCTGCGATATGGACACGTATGTTACGAGTTAGAAACATTTCTCTGATCTATATATCCAGGTATCACGCTTCTTCGAACCCTTCTGAACGACTGACGAAAGAAATTGGTAAACTATGTAGAATATACTACCATAAAAGACATATTGATTGGAATACACACATACTCTCATTCCAGGATGTAATTAACTCCATACCAAATGAATCTACTATGCTATCTCCGACTGTTATATTGAAAAATGTTGAACCATCCAACAAAATTAAAGAATTAGTATCTTTTCCTACTTCTCGTCGACTACGCCAACATGAAATAATTGACACTGTGCTCAACAACATCAAACGTGCCGCAGAACTCCGTAGAAGACAGCAAAAACAGGTTTGTACACGCCGTGAATTTCACATAGGACAGAAGATATTAGTATGCACACACTATTTATCCAACAGAGGAAAAAGTGGATGCAGTAAATTTTAGCTTCTATACGCTGGTCCATACAGAATTCGGAGCATTCCTCAGCCCAATGTAGTGCATGTCGAAACTTTGAGAACCAGAAAAACCAAGGGCAATCACCATACTTCCATTATTAAACCCTTTATTGAATGAACATACTTTATGATTTATCGCACTGTAATGCCGTTTCCAGATATTTATATGAACACTTACAGATGATGATCATATTTTTTCTTGGCAAATGCCTGACAATGTAAGGTTAGCAGGTCGCTTTTCTTGTCGTTATGTCAGACCATGCACATTTTCCATTTTTTATTAATATATAATGGTTTTCCTATAGGAAGAAGAATTTTCTCTGTATGCACTATGAAATCTATAAGATGTAACATATACCAGTTGACTTTGACTTTTTTGCCTTATGATATCTCAATATCTTGACTATTCTGCATTTTTTGCTACTACATTATGATATTGTGTGTACATTTTTGCATTTGAAAATTGTCAGTGGTTTGACCTAATACGTTTTCTGTCATATTATGCTGTATAATTAGTTATATATCTAGAAACAAGTTTTCATTTAATGAGTATATGATTTAAATGCAAGATATTAATCCATTTTCATCATTTTCAGAAAGCAATATCGTGTAAAAGAAATAAATTAAACAACCACAGTGGTTTACTATGAAATGGAAATTTCACAATTGGAATGAATGAAGAGTAAATGGATCAGAATTAACAAGCATTAACAAGAATGTACTTCACACACTGTATGATAGCAGTCTTGACTAATTATTTTTCTTTCAGAATAAGAGGCGATTGTTGCAGGCTGTCAGGCAAAACTACACATGTTAATTTTAGTGATGAAATATGCTAGAAGTAAGAAACTCTATAATATATTAAATAATGAATAATTAATCAATAGTTGTATGAGGAAAATGGTAATATGAATATGAATAGTGACGTGTCTATTTTCTGCAGATGGTAATAAATGATGATGAACAGTTGTATGAAGAATATGGTAATATGAATAATGAAGTTTTTCTTTGCAGATGATGATAATGTTGAAGTTTATATATTTTCTATTGGTTAAGAGAAGGTATGTAGTTTTTTAAGTATTTGTTGCAGTTCTTTTTGAAAGTATGTCATATGTCGCATAGTATAATGACTGAATGTTTTGGGGAAGAGAGGTAGAGTACATATATATTAAGTACACGTTTCACTACCTGTTAATTAGAAGTTTACTACTTTTCAGCATAAAATACATTTGTTCTTTCAGCTCAATAAGCCACTTTGTATTTTTTCCAGGAGAAGCTTTTCATGATATTAATATGCTACAAGCACTTAGTTATTAAACTTGTTCTAGTACTTGCATTTTTTTTACCCAGTTGTGTGTATCATTTATGAATGTGATCACAATACTCTACTTGTTTCATAACTTTGCTACAGCTGACTCATGACGAATGACGTTATTAATCCTTATTTCCCACAATAAGTCAAAAGCAAATATTTTCATGCCCCAGCAATTGACTATCGACCCCAACGCAGTACATTGCTAGCACAAAAAAATTATTATTACCAGTCCCAACTATTACCAGTACACAACTAAATAATGCTACCAGTTTAAGATATATGTCTAGTCCTAAATATAATATAAATTTTTCTGATGTATTGATTCCATTATGTCTATGTATTATTGGACTAAACACCTTGAATACTAGTTCCAATGTCTTACATTTTAAATATGTATTACATCACTTGTATGAATCACATACAGGGTGAGTCACCTGACGTTACCGCTAGATATACACTCCTGGAAATGGAAAAAAAGAACACATTGACACCGGTGTGTCAGACCCACCATACTTGCTCCGGACACTGCGAGAGGGCTGTACAAGCAATGATCACACGCACGGCACAGCGGACACACCAGGAACCGCGGTGTTGGCCGTCGAATGGCGCTAGCTGCGCAGCATTTGTGCACCGCCGCCGTCAGTGTCAGCCAGTTTGCCGTGGCATACGGAGCTCCATCGCAGTCTTTAACACTGGTAGCATGCCGCGACAGCGTGGACGTGAACCGTATGTGCAGTAGACGGACTTTGAGCGAGGGCGTATAGTGGGCATGCGGGAGGCCGGGTGGACGTACCGCCTAATTGCTCAACACGTGGGGCGTGAGGTCTCCACAGTACATCGATGTTGTCGCCAGTGGTAGGCGGAAGGTGCACGTGCCCGTCGACCTGGGACCGGACCGCAGCGACGCACGGATGCACGCCAAGACCGTAGGATCCTACGCAGTGCCGTAGGGGACCGCACCGTCACTTCCCAGCAAAATTAGGGACACTGTTGCTCCTGGGGTATCGGCGAGGACCATTCGCAACCGTCTCCATGAAGCTGGGCTACGGTCCCGCACACCATTAGGCCGTCTTCCGCTCACGCCCCAACATCGTGCAGCCCGCCTCCAGTGGTGTCGCGACAGGCGTGAATGGAGGGACGAATGGAGACGTGTCGTTTTCAGCGATGAGAGTCACTTCTACCTGCTGCCAATGATGGTTGTATGCGTGTTTGGCGCCATGCAGGTGAGCGCCACAATCAGGACTGCATACGACCGAGGCACACAGGGCCAACACCCGGCATCATGGTGTGGGGAGCGATCTCCTACACTGGCCGTACACCTCTGGTGATCGTCGAGGGGACACTGAATAGTGCACGGTACATCCAAACCGTCATCGAACCCATCGTTCTACCATTCCTAGACCGGCAAGGGAACTTGCTGTTCCAACAGGACAATGCACGTCCGCATGTATCCCGTGCCACCCAACGTGCTGTAGAAGGTGTAAGTCAACTACCCTGGCCAGCAAGACCTACGGATCTGTCCCCCATTGAGCTTGTTTGGGACTGGATGAAGCGTCGCCTCACGCGGTCTGTACGTCCAGCACGAGCGCTAGTCCAACTGAGGCGCCAGGTGGAAATGGCATGGCAAGCCGTTCCACAGGACTACATCCAGCATCTCTACGATCGTCTCCATGGGAGAACAGCAGCCTGCATTGCTGCGAAAGGTGGATATACACTGTACTAGTGCCGACATTGTGCATGCTCTGTTGCCTGTGTCTATGTGCCTGTGGTTCTGTCAGTGTGATCGTGTGATGTATCTTACCCCAGGAATGTGTCAATAAAGTTTCCCCTTCCTGGGACAATAAATTCACGGTGTTCTTATTTCAATTTCCAGGAGTGTATTTCGTAAACCACATCAAATACTGACGAACCGATTCCACAGACCGAATGCGAGGAGAGGGGCTAGTGTTATTGTTTAATACAAACCATACAAAAATGCGCAAAAGTATGTTTTTAACACAAACCTACGTTTCTTTAAATAGAACCACGTTAGTTTTGTTTGCACATCTGAACATATAAACAAATACATAATCAGTGCCGTTTATTTCATTGTAAAATGTTAATTACATTGGGAGATATTGTAATATAAAGTTGGCGCTTGAAACCTCCGACGTTCAGTTGCGTGTTGTAACAAACACGGGCCACGGTCGGCGAGCAGCATCTGCAGGGACATGTTTACGATGACGACCGTGTTTACGAGTGTGGCTGTAGTGCACTGTTATGGTTTAGTCTAGCTGTCGCAGTGTCCGCATGTAGCGCTTGCTGCTATTGTTATTCTGCATTCGTCTCCGCATGCAGACCAACTGTAGTACACCGTGTTACCAGACGTCTGTGATAGTGTAGTGTTGTAGGAACTGTGACCATGGTGTATTCGAACTCTGAAAAGGCGGAGATGATACTCATCTATGGCGAGTGTCGTCAAAATGCAGCTGAAGCCTGCTGGGTGTATGCAGAACGGTACCCTGACAGAGAGCGTCCAACGTGCCGCACATAGCAAAACATCTACCGCCAACTGTATGCAACAGGTATGGTCGTAGCACGCAAATGCGTCCGTAACAGGCCCGTCACAGGAGAAGCTGGTGCAGTTGGTGTGTTAGCTGCTGTTGCCATGAACTCACACATGAGTACACGGGACATAGCGAGTGCCGGTGGACTGAGTCAAAGTAGTGTCACGCGCATACTGCAACATCAAAGATTTCACCCGTTTCATGTGTCGCTACATCAGCAATTACATGGTGATGACTTTAATCATCGAGTGGAATTCTGTCAATGGGCATTAACAGAGAATGCGTTGCAGTTCTACCTGTTTACCGATGAAGCGGGTTTCACAAACCATGGGGCAGTGAATCTACAGAACATGTATTACTGGTCCGTGGACAATTCTCGCTGGCTCAGACAGGTAGAGCGACAGTGAGCGTGGACTGTAAATGTATGGTGCGGAATCATTGGCGACCACCTCATGGGTGCTCATTTCATTGGAGGGGCCCAAACAGCTGCAACATACATCGCGTTTCTACAGAATGATCTGCCAACGTTGCTCGAAAATGTCCCACTGGAAACGCGTCGACGTATGTGGTATCAGCATGATGGTGCACCTGCACATTCCGCAATTAACACTAGATTGACCCTTCACAGGATGTTTGACGGGCGTTTCATAGGACGTGGAGGACGCATAAACTGGCCAGCCCGTTCTCCTGATCTTACACCTCTGGACTTCTTTCTGTGGGATACGTTAAAGGAGAATATCTACCGTGATGTGCCTACAACCCCAGAGGATATGAAACAACGTATTGTGGCAGCCTGCGGCGACATTACACCAGATGTACTGGGGCGTGTACGACATTCATTACGCCAGAGATTGCAATTGTGTGCAGCAAATTATGGCCACCACATTGAACATCTATTGGCCTGACATGTCGGGACACACTCTATTCCACTCCGTAATTGAAAATGGAAACCACGTGTGTACATGTACCTCACCCCTCATAGTAATGTACATGTGCGTCAGTGAAAAAGACCAATAGAAAAATGTTAGCACGTGGACGTAATGGGCTGTTTCAGTCTCTTCTGTACCTAAGGTCCATCACCGTTCCCTTTGAATCTCTACGTAATCCGGTGCTCTCCGATACACACGATCGAACAGCGGAGGAGTGGTACTCAAGCGTCAACTTTAGGTTACAACATCTCCGGATGTAATTAACATTTTACAATGCAACGAACGGCACTGATTACGTATTTGTTTATATGTTCAGATGTGCTAACAAAACTAACGGGGTTCCATTTAAAAAGACGTAGGTTTGTGTTAAAAAACATACTTCCGTCCATTTTTGTATGGTTTGTATTAACCAATTACACTAGCCCCTCTCCTCACGTTCGGTCTGTGGAATTGATTCGTCAGTATTTGATGTGGTTTACGAAATATATCCAGCGGTAATGTCAGGTGACTCACCCTGTACAATCACTAGCAGCTTGATGCTACACGCAAAAACTCCCGTTTTGAATGATAATTTCTGAATAATGCATAATAAATGCTTTGTAACTGGCCAACGAGTTCCAGTAATTACTGTGATGAGATGACTTATGAGTAATGTTTTATAATACTACACAAATGCTTTGTAACTACTGTAATGAGATGACTTATGAGTAATGTTTTATAATACTACACAAATGCTTTGTAACTGGCCAATGAGTGCCAATAATTATTCAAATCGGATGATATACTAGTGTAGTTCTGAATTCTGACTAGCATAAGACTTAATGTATCTTTAACTTTATGACCTAATTACCACCAATTACTGCGATATCCGTATATCCTGTCCATCCTCATGATCATGGAGCACTATATTTTGTTTTTGCACTAATTCTACATTGATGTAAGAGTATGGATTCTACAAGAATGTGGTTTTGACGTCAATCTGCCTACCACCCCGACCGAAGGAGATGTTATTATGGTCCTACTGTTTGGTGTAGCTAATGTACTACCAAAATGATAACATACAATATTAATACAATATTTCAGTGTCTTGGATACACTGATAAATACTTCAGGGAAGAGAAATTCAGTTTGCCTCACTTGGTGTTGTGCTTCTGTAGAAAGATATGGTCTTTTAGTGCAGCTATGTGAAACCCACTGTGCTACAGTATTGATGCTATCCTTCCCCTTCCTTTCCTAGTTCTTATAAAATGCTAAAAACTTATACAGTGCACGTGCACTTTATTTCATTTCTCAATATGTTTAAATTCTTGTAAAATGGTAAAGACTTATACAGTGTGTGTGCACTCTATTTCATTTCTTAGTATGGTCTGTACTCATTGCGTATACACTTTGTCATTTCTTAATATGTTCTGTACTCAGTGCATGTGCACTCTAGTTCATTTCTTAGTATGTTCTGTACTCAGTGTGTGTGCACTCTGCTTCATTTCTTAATATGTTCTGTACTTATATTATTTATCAATAATGTTATATATATATGTATATACTCTGTGACTGTAGACTTAGTAAACTAAACAGATTATAGAAAAATTTGTTGCTCATGGCAAGTCCAATTGACTCACCATCACTGCCGAATTTTTACCCCCCCCCCCCCCCCCCCCCAAGTGGAGAGTTATGTAAGAGTTCCATGACTAAGGAATTTATTGACAGTGCACTCGAGCATATGTAATTTTGATGGATTGCTCACGCGCTGCCTGTGATATGTAAGCTATAATAGAAACGCAGACCAGAGAGCAGTGTCGGCTGCGGAGAACAGTGTCAGCAGTAGTCGTGGTAGCTCGCAATTCGGCGGTTGGGCCGGTCGTGTCTGAGCAAAGTAGTATAAGGTAAAAACAGCTGTGTGCATATCTAATTTGTTGCAACTAAATTTGTGCTATTGTTATATCAAGTTCCACACAAATGTTTTTAAAAAATCTTTTAATAATAATCTTTTTTATAAAATTAACTTTTTGACAATCATTCATCTGAATTTAAAGAATTTACTAATTTCTGCAATCCTGATTATCGTAAGGAAAACCCGTTGTTTCTTTTTATACATGACAAATCTAGCATCCAGCACAGCATTGAGCTGTGCCAGAAAAATTTCTTATAGGAGCTGATATATACGTGTTATCCGGCGACTTAAATTTATTCAGAATGAATTTTCAGAGCCATTACGCAGCATTGCTGACGTCCAGATTTACCAGTTTATGTTCACAGTCAGTTAATTATTGAAAGGTTGTATGTGAGCTACAATTTTATTGAAAGATTGGTCACATTTTATAATTGAGAGGGTGTGGAATTTATCTGTTGGGAGGTTACAAGCTGTTGGTTGACAAGTCACCTGAGTCACTTCTCATCCCATTATACCCCACATGTGCTCTATTAGAGACAAGTCCGGAGATCGCGGTGGGCAGGGAAGTTGCTGCATGTCTTGCACAGCATGTTGACTTTCACGGTCAATGTGTGGGCGAGCATTATCGTGTTGGAATTATATATAACCTTCCTGTTGCAAGAACGGCAAAAGAACGGGTCTAACAACAAACTCCACGTCGGCACAGCAGACGCCCGCCAGGAACGTGAACGACGGTTTGTAGCTTATCAAAAGCAGATCATAAGGCCTGAAGTGGGGCCAAGGTGTCATCAACGAATTCACTCTACGAGACAGTGCTCACTAGGTCCACATCACACAGCCAAACGACCAACACTTGCATGCATGCAGAATATGCTTTCATTGGTGAAGACGCAGGCGCGTCATTTTATCTTCAAATCGTCTGACAGCGCCAGTCAAGCCGTGCACTTCGACTCTGTGGCATGAGTGGAAGACGGGCTAGAGGTGTGTGTGCCCATAGTCCCACCACTAATAAAGGGGTTTGCAACAGTTTGTGTTGAAACGTCGCGACTCACAAGCCGTCTTATCTGTGCTATGGTAGCTGTACAATTTGCCACTGCTGCTCTTACAATACGAGGATTCTGGCGGGCATCTGTTCTGCATGGACGTCCAGAACCTCGTCTACAGATGTGAGAATGTTCACGTGACCACTGGTACCAGCAGCGTTGCACAACTGACGCAGGAGGTCCAACTTGTCTGTCAATTCTCCGAAAGGACCATCGCACCATGCGGAAGGCCACAACTAAAGACATGTGCGGAAAAACTGGCTAAACCTCAAATGTAAAAACTTAGAGAAAGTGATGCCATCTGTTTCTGAGTACGGGAACTATCAAAATTGACATTGGTCTCATCCATAAATATCACTTAGGGGTGAGATCAATGTCAATTTCGATAGTTCCTGTACCCAGAAACAGATGGCAACATTTATCTCTAAGCTTTTACATTTGAGGGTTAGTCCGTTTGTACGAGCATGTCTTCATTTTGCCCTCTTTCAAACTCGCTCAGTTGGCTATAGCAAGCATGAGTGCATCTCCATAGCATGGTTGCCTGTTTGCTTCACAGGTCTACATCACACTGAGACTTCTGGCTGCAAGCATTCCTTATTAAAGGGCACACACAGGTGGCTCTCCAGGAGGTATGCAATTATGCTACCTGTTGGCGGACGACGTTGAAACCACTACCAGTACGTATACTATCACCCAGGTAGCACATGCTATCATCACGTCAAACTCGACATCATCTTTCCAGGTGTACTATTTTTTTCTTTCTGGCAATGTATATTGTTGCATTCTCACCATCCACTACGATTAATAGTCATATTCGGCACTAGTTACCTCTCACTGCTCCCACAACATCACGAATCCCAACAGCCCTAAAAAATGCCGCAAACATTTCAATACCGACACAGCAATTATCATAAACCTTATGAAAACTTCAAGGCAAGTCAATGTGTGGGACATAGGCTCTAGAAAACTATTGAAACACATTTATCACCATGTCAGAGTCATACCTTGCTTCCAATCCCTCCTTTTCACATTCCTGGATTGAAAACCTCTTGTACCTAAATCCGAAAATACATCGCTTCTTGACCCATAAACTAGATCAGTTCACACGAAGACTCCATTTTTATAAAATCGCCCGAACCATACTTCCACCCCAAACTTCTCTACAAAATTTGGTGCATTATATTCGGCCCTCAGGCAAAACTAACATTTTTCCTCCTAGACTCCTAACCCAGCAACAACAACATATTAGATACCACCTGACGTAAATGACGGTGGCCTATAAATAAAATACTACATTGTCTATCCATATTATCATAATTTACCTATTTCCATGTGTATTTGTCTCACAATGGCTGAGGGGTGTGATTTACATAAGCATTCATCACAGCATCCCTAAAATTAGGCATTTCACCCTATGTTTTATAACTATGAAATACAGTGTCATATTAGCTAAACAGTAATACAGAGTCTGAATAACCTGGCAATGTATTGATATATTAGAGGCTACAGATGTGAATAATACCAACTACGAAATAGGACAATATTTCATGAGAATACAAATTTTTCCACGAATACCTACAAGAAAATGTGAAGACAGTAACACACAAAAATGATTACAAACACGCCCTAAATTGATGTGCTCAAAACTTTACACATGTTTGAGATCTCCTTATGTTTACTTTCTGGCATTTAATTCGATATTGCATCATAAATTTCTAAAATCTAGAACTCCTAGGGATGTATGTATGATATTGTGCTCGTTTTATTAAGGGTGGCAGTTCCACTGTTTTATATGATGTCTGAAGTGACGTTTAGGGGTTGAATAA
This sequence comes from Schistocerca gregaria, assembly GCF_023897955.1. NCBI lineage: Eukaryota > Metazoa > Arthropoda > Insecta > Orthoptera > Acrididae > Schistocerca > Schistocerca gregaria. The sequence continues at coordinate 474,978,871 of NC_064926.1, forward strand.
ACAACAATAACTTGCTGTAATATTTATTATTATTAGCCTCCAGTAAAAATAAACATGTTAATGAGTCTACTATATTTCAATAATGCTGCCACCAGTGCTGCAACCATACCATTACTCAGAAACAAATATGCGCAGTGCCATCTGAAACAGTTAAATGAAACCATCACTTTTACTTCTTATCATTCTTCTAGTAACTGCTGTAACTCCCTGTAACTACTGAGGCACTTACGTGCATAACAGTGGCCTCTGACATCATTCTTGTGGCTTCAACAAAGAATATTTCAGAACATCACGATGTGTTTTGAAACAACTATCATGTATTCAATTTCAAATGACAGGTGAGAACAAGTTTAAGCTAGATTCAATGTATCTTAATAGAATCTGGGCATCTTCATAGATTGCCAGTTTTGGTTGCATGCAAGTTGTGTTTACAATTTATTGATTGAACTGGACTGATGTGGGAACAAAAGGGCTAAAAAACATACAAAACCAAAAATCGTGGCAAAAATTTGAAACTAAAGACAAATAGACTGAGAATTTTAGGAATATCAAACGATTGTATTTGATTAGTAGATAAATCTGGAATGATATTTTATTAAGGTTAATTGTGTTGAAAGTTATCAGTTTTTAATTATATAACAGTAACCAAAACGTCTCTTAAAGTGAAATAAGTTATGTCAAACAAGTATTCTGACTTCATACCTTGACTGAGATACCTCAAGTACTTCAAAATGGTTTTTAAAGAAAATGTCAAAAATAGATTGAGCAGTGTTCTCATGTGAGGTATGGTGGGATTAGTGAATGGAAGCAACACCCCACAAAACTGTTACATCACTGCAAATAAGAAACGGTTCTGACTACCAATACATGCTGGTGAATGCGATTATGGTCATAAAGCATCTAAACAAATGGCTTCGATCCGTTTACTGATTTAGCATAAAACCAAATTTTTTAGAAGTTTCTGTCAAGTCGGTAGACAGAACTTTATTTTCGAGTTCGTTTACCGCTTCACTTACGTCTCTCCTTATGCTAATTTTGGCATTGGTTAAGTTTTGTTTGTCTATGAGGCTTTGGTTGCATTTAAATGTGGAGTGAAGCTCTCTTTCCTTTCGTAGCAGCTTTCCATCGTGGGTGTTTAACCACAACGGGCCTTTTACATCCCTCACAGCTTTGCATGGCGTATACCTGACTAAAATGTATTGTACAATGCTCTTAGACTTCGTACATGGATGCTTTACGTTGTTAGTGCTAGAGACGAAATTTTCACCGAGACCGTTCAGGTAAAAGGAAATCTTGTTTCTTGTCTCTCTTGCTAAGCAGAAAATAAGGGCCTTATGATTCCTAATTCCATGTTCTCCTCTGAGTCCAAAAGTCTGGGTCTGTTTTTCAGCAGCAGATCTAAGACATTAAGCTACTTTGGTTAGATCTATGATTAACTGCTCGAGGTATGAGGGCGTGCTGGAAAGTAATGCTTCCAAATTTTTTTCTTCGAAAACTCTTAAAGATTTTTAAATAGAACAAACTTTATTAACAATCCACATCTTTATTTTTCAAGTCCACATAATTATTCCTCAACGTAGCCATCCTGGAGACGAAGACATTTTCTCCCAACGAGAAATCAGTTTGTCGATACAGTCACTGTACAATATTTAATTTTCTTGACGGAGCCATGAGAATGAAGTCCTCGAAGGTGTTCTTTAAGTTTTGGAAACATGTGAAAATTGGATGGGGCCAAATCGGGATTGTATGGAGGATGATCGATGACAGTGAAATCACAGCGTGGGATTGTTAAATATGTCACAACGATCGAGTATGGTAAGGCATTGTCATTTTAAAGGAGAAGGTGCTCCATGTGTTGATGAATGTTTTCTGTGGCTTCAAAATCGATTAAGCAACATGTTCCCTATGCATATTGAGAATAGAATAAAATATTTGAAGGCATTGCTTTTCAGCATGTAATGCTGGAAATGCATATCCTCGTATTTCCATCTATTGTACTAAAATTTTTTTTTTCCTTATTTTGTTACCTGAAGATATGACGTTTCTATGTCTTTGTATATGGTAATTGTTTTACTATTTGTATATACATGCATTTATGTCGATGTATAATTGGTTTGTTTTGTAAATATTATTTGTATTTTTACGTTGGATCTTGCCTAGGGAAAACTATGCTATCGAACGAATACATCGATAGGTGGTGTGGAGAACCAAAGTGTTTAGGATCTTTGGTAGTGTTAACTCTGCCGCACGGAGCGCAGGCAGAGCAGTCTGGATGGAGTAGCGCAGTGGAGCAGGTGTGTTGTATGATGCTCCCGCGAGTTGCCGCGCTTTTGGGGTTTGGCAGCATGTAATTGCGCTCGAATTGCTATGTTAGTTTCTGACACGGTGTCGCGGACGGGAAGCATTAGCTGGCGCAAATCAAGAGCCTGTTTCGCCTGGCGATCGTGTCGAGAAGAAGTCGCGCCAACATCCAGCTTCTGCAACAGCGATGGCCGACAATGAGTGACTGTCGCCACCTCCTCGATCGACGACTTCAAACCTTCAATCAACCAACATGGAAGACTGCAAGCACGTAAAGTTTGAGGACTGTATGGCAGACCTCAGCTTTTCAAACTGTTCAAATCACAAAATTACAGCAACCTAGGATGAACCTTTGTTGCTCATTGTCCCAATTGCATTAATAAGCAGGGCCCCTTCCTTTTCCGAAATGAACCTGAGTGTCGTTGAAATTCAGTCGCCAGCATTAAAGTAATATCATTCCATTTCACTGCTTTAATTTCAAAGTTCAGTTAAAGTATTCATAGCTGGCTACAATATTTAGATTACAGAAGCTCAAATTAAGAGTGTGAGTTTTGTTAGCATATTTTAGCTTACCTGTGACTGAAGCTCAGCTTGGTACGTACTAAATTTTACTATTGTTAATTGTTCAGAATCATTTAATTCAAGTTCAAAGTTAAATCTCTTATTTCTAAATTGCGTAGATTCAAGCAGCTTTTGAAATGATTGTTGAGGTAGCCCAAGACTAATCTTATTTTACTGAATTTCGTAGTGCTTCAGAAACAAATCTCACTATTAATTTCAGTCACTAAATCAACTTTCAATTTTCCGGTTTTATAAATTCTTTTGCTAAATTAAGTCAGAGTGTAGTGAAATTTATTACTTCTGACAAACTTTCAGTTTTCATACAACACGTGTCAACCTTCAGTTGCCACGCTTTTAGTGCCAATTATATGTGCAATAACCTTTCTTTTTCAGTTATTATAGTAGTTGTCCATAGGACTGGCGACCGTAATTTTCCCCAAATCTCAAATATCTAATTACCGCTAGTTAAATGTTAATGTAATGGCTGCACATGTACTTTCTTTATTAACTTTACCCCTTTTCAAAATTAATTTCCACCAGTTTCATTTGCATTTTTCCTTTCATTTAGATGTAACCCTTTCCTCCCTCTTTACCGACAGATTGACTTCGGCGACGATTGCTTTTCCCAAATTTCCATTAGGTACACGCGGTTTAATGTTTCACTGTGATTAAGGTCGATAAGTGAGGGCGAGGTTACAAGCACTCCCTCATAATTTTTGGATAAGGCATTTAAAAGAGTTTCACACGATTCCATATCCTCATCTCTTGAGTCTCCCAGTGTATAGTTGGTAAGTTGAAATATCCACGTAAAATTGCAACATGACCAGCAAATTTACGTGAAATATTGCCCAAGTGTCCCCTCAAAGTTTCGAACACAAATGCTCCTAGAGAAGGTGGTGGTCTATGAAGCACACTACTGCCATGTTTGGTTCACCTTTAACACTTTTATTCAACCAAATTACTTCGCTTATGGAATTTGTACTAATATAAGTAGACATAATCTTCTTTTTTTGTGGCAACAAACACTCCTCCACCACCAGCGTTTAATCTATCTTTGAGATACACATTGAATCAGAATTTATAATTTTATTGCTGTTGACATCTGGTTTCAGCCATCTGCCTGTGGTGCGATTTCTATATACTTAAAAACATACATGTGCAGGCCACTACGTTATTAGCCATTTCCTGCATATAGTGCAGGCCTAACTTATTGCGGGGGGGGGGGGGGGGCTACAATTCTCCAACAGATATCGGAGGTCGAGAAGTCCAAGATCTTTGCAGATTCGCCTGAATCCACACTGCATCCTTACCAAATCAGGCAGCTGTCTGTAGGAACCGAGGATGGCCTCTGAACCCAGGCAGGAGGTGTCATTTGTGCTGATGTGGGTGGGCCATGATTTTTAGCTGAGTGTACCCAGTGTGCTCAATCCCTGCTAGCAGACCCCCCCCCCCCCCCCATTACCAGCAAACAAACAAAGTGAACACTAGCCTCCTTTCCCCACCAGCTCTCTACTTCTCTGGCAGACATCATCTGCCTAACACCGGAGCTCCTGATGACAAGCATTCCCATCTGCTGCACTTGTCTGGACCATTCAGGAAGATCGGCAACAATCCCAATAGGCAGGGCATTGTGTGCTGACTTAAATGTACTTTCAGAAGCACACAGTACCTCTAACCTGTTTTTAAAACGTAGGGGGACAGCCATGTGACTGGTACGCACTTTGATCCTCCACCCAGAGATTCCCGAGCCCGCCACTGTTCGTCAATCACAGTCAGGTAAGTGTCTAGTGGACAGGAGGTGCGAATAGAAATGCGCAGTGGTATCAGGGCTTCTAGGCGACGCTATAAGCTCCAGATGTGCCAAAGCAACTCTCTCGGGTATACAACGTGACCGCAGCCCAGCAGAGCAACCTGAAGGCTGTCCTGCTTGTGTAGCCTCTTGCATTAACTGTGGTAGGTGTCTCAACATTACTCAGCTGTACCCAGAAAATTATTTGTTGTGCAATATACCTCCCTTCTTTCCCTAAAGTAACATGAATCCAGTGAACAATCACTTATAGATCAGTAAAATAACGTCACCAAATTATCCTTTCTTGAGCTATTTTTCAACATTCACTTAACAGTAATTCGTCTCACTCAACTCTTCATCATGCCTTGCATTCCTCCTTGTTTATCAGGTGGTTTCTTACCTAAACCCTATTTAAATAATCGTTTTCTCCTACGGGGAACCCAGTGCGCTGGTAGCTGATGCAAATGGACTGCAAGTGGTAGGCAGTTTTCACCTGTGGTAGATGGAGGTTACACAAAGAAAAACCAAAACCACAACAGTACCAGAAACCAAAAAGCTGATGGTCATAATGTTGCTGTGCTGCTGAAAAAAATTGCTCTGTGATAATCTGACCCTTCTGTGAAGTTACAAGCTCATCCACTGTATATAAGAGGTCTGGTTTTAGGGCGTTGTTTAAATAAACCAGTTTCTACTGGTTTTTCTGGCCAATGCAATGACGTTTATGTCATGTTTCTCATACTTATTCCAGAATGTTGTATCCATCCTGGATATTCTTAGTGGTACACCATTTGGGAGGAAAGAAATTCACATCATTATCCCTCCATGCCCCCTCTCAAGACTAGATGTACATTAATCACTATATCAAGCACTGCATGACAGTAACATACTCCATTCACTTGCAAACTATCTACCACAAAATTTAACAAGTTAATCTTCTAAACCACAGCAACCTCACTGCAATGAGACAGTCACGTAATTATCACATAATTTACCATGAAGCTGTTTATATATCATATATAACTTGATATCTACTGAAATGGTCCAAGTGCATAAGGCACTAGATATAGATTCTGCTCATTAGTTCTCATTTCATTCCTTCCCTTCTTATTTTTAACTTTACCTAAGGGTAGCGATCTTGGCATTTGTTGCAAAGTACCCTTAAAAGGCTCACACGACAACTTACCATTTTACTGATTGTACATTGTATCTCATCCATTCTTCGATTTGACGGAGGCTAGATGGACTAGTTCTTAGCTTCTGGGTTTCCAATAAATATCACAGATGCTTAATCAGCTAGGAAAGGAAGTTGGTGGCTTGATCTTTAATTATCAAATCAGGAACACAAAATTGTAACAACCAGTTGTTCCCCATTGCCTGTGCCACTGTGCACACTTTTTGATTCAGGATTCCAACCATCACAACATAATGTTGCGGCCACATGTAATAAGTGTTGCTTCATGCGGTGGAGTAAAAAACGTCCTCCTGCTGGATATATATAGTGGAGCGCAGGGAGCAACAAACAGAAGCCATTAGGAAGCAACTCGGATCTGAGGACGGAAGTGGTCCATGTCCGAATGTTCAATCTTCGTAGGTGACGGTTCCGGAAGTCTCTTCCAGGTCGCGGGTTAACTGGAGCTCTGGAGGTCGGCCCGACTTCAGTCGGCACCATGGCTGACTGACTACAGCGAGAACTTCCAGAAGGACCGTCCGTAGGGCGGTCTTGGTCACAGGCGCTGCCGGGGACTGACACCCGGACTTCACGGCAACCCAGCCCCACGGCGCGTGGTCCGTCCAGGACGGGACCTCGCGGACATCGCGACTAACGGCTTCCCAGCCGCCAGTGCAGCAGGCGTCGGCCGCTGACCTCACGGCGACGCGGCTCCGTGGGTATGCCTGTACTGGGGCGCCGATTGGCGAAGAGTTCATCTCAACCACAGGGCATCCTGGCTTCAGCGGAGCGCTGTTGGCGCGCGTTGCGCGCATTGTCGGAGAATCTACACAGCAGCAGACAGGCGGAAGTATCCGCAGGGCTGGGCCTGGATGACGAGCGAGACATTGTAAAGAAAATTCAATAAATATTTGTAAAACTCCACGCTGTCTCAGTCTTCGGCGCAGCCACTGTGTCTGCTTCTAACAAGTGGTGCAGAAGTTGTAACGATAATGTAAAAAGTAGTGTGTGATGGTTAACATGCAGTGGTTACCTGCTGGTGTTAAGTTGAAAGGGCCCAAAATGTCAATTGCCACCACTTCAGATGGCTTGAATGCCTTCAGTAACCTTTCCTGTTGTATTCATTGACAACTGATAAAGTCATGTTATGCATATCATATGAAACTCTTCACATCGTCTCCCCTCAGGGTCCACGACTACTCTTCAGCTATTCAATGATGTGTTGTTCCTTATCCTCCCTGAGCTGTCAATACATGATCACGCACTTCCTTCAGCACTTTGTCCCTCAGAGCTGCAGTTAGCACAATACATGACCTGAACTTCATATGTCTGTATAACGCTCAATTGTGCAGAGCGAATGTTGGCTGTGTCATAAATAACTGGCAGTCTGCATCAGCTATCTGTGTCTGTTGTCACTCTGCAAGGCGTCTGATAAACACTCATATGATCCCAAACTTTTCGCTTAAGACATCAGCACTGCTATGTTTCCTGCTGGGTTTGTAAGAGTATATTATAGCATAAACAAAGTCACTCAGCTTCAGTGGCCAATAAGTTAATCTGCCTGAAGACCTTTCAACCTTGATAGCCAATTTGATGCCATATGGTCTATTATAACTTCGCATTTAGTGCTGTACGGGTAACAGCAAAAATACGTAATAATATGTATGACACTCAAAATATCCTACTCTGCTGTCGAGTAATTCCATTTGGACATTTGGACTTATTTAGCTGCTTCAGGGTGTTCCTTGTCATTCACATCCTATCACCTGATTGCTTGCCTCGCAGGACACAAACTTTTTTTCATAATTCAGACCTATCAGTACAGGGATGCTTGTTCATGCTTCTTTCAGTTTATTAAATGCAGCCTTTAAAATCAGTTGTCTTCTGGAATTTTATACCCTTTTTTTAATTAATGAATCAATAGTCTAGCGGTATCATCAAACCCCTAAGATATATTGTCTGTAATAATTACAGAGGCCTAAAATGATTGAAGTGTTAAGAAATGACAGACAACTCATATGTCTTGAGTCAGTTTTCATGTCATCATCGTTAGTCACATGACCTAATTTGAGCTAGATAGTTTACCTCTGTGGATTCAAAGTGATACTTTTCAATTGTATACTTTTAACATTATGGGTGCCAAAAGCAACCCTTTGAAAAATTACTCCATTCACTGTGCATCCTCCTCTAAATCTAAAGAACAAAACCTGCTGATATTGGTAGTGTCCACTTTGACCAGTCTTCTGGAACCACTTCCATCTGATGATACCCATGCATTAAATCCACCATGGAGAAGTACTTATTAACATTGAACCATATTGCCCAACATTTTTGTAATTTTCGGTATAGGATGTGCACCATTCTTACATTCTGATATTGGTAATCCATATTCCTTCTTCCCATCTCATGACTATTTTTGCACCATAGCAATGACTGCTCCCCATGTGCTATCATTTTCCTCAATAATATCATCTGTCAATTGTTGACTGATGACTGATGAATTATTCCAGTGTTGGTTGAAAGTGCTGAGGCATTCTGTACAGTTTCTTGTACACAGGAGGATTATCTCAAGTTATGATTATATGCTGTGTATTGGGTGTTGCTCGTAATAGACCACTAGGACTGAATAAATCCTTAAATAGTATTAATAGAGTTTCCATAGCCTGTCACATCTTCCCTCTTACATGCTCTGCTTTCTAGGGTAATGTGGATGCATTGACGGTTCGCTTGCAGTGAAGTTCTCCATTCAATCTATCTAAACCATCCTTGTTCAAGACGTCCAGACAGGTAATCAATAATTCGTTTTGCAGATCCACATCACTAGAGGTGAAACTATCCTCACTCACTGGAACCATGTAATCCCCATGTACTTCTTGCACATGTGCCATCTTCTACACACCAAACAGTGCAACGTAGCCAATTTGTCGTTATGTTCCAACAGCGCAATAACACCCAACATATTGCTTGATAGGTCAGAACCCATACCCGCCAAGAGTAATTTCTCTATACTTGTAGCATTTTATCATGAAAACTGAGCTTTATTGAACAAGTATACATTTTATTTGGTTCCACCTTCATGTACGGTGAACATTGCGAAAAAATATAATTTTCTACAGTCGTTCCAAACTGGAAAAATGTCCAACTGATTTTGACAGTATGCTGTGAATGATCAATTTTTGAGTGATGTTTATTCAGAAAATCCAGCCCTAGGATTTCACAGCATTCCTAATTAACATAGGGCACTACTTCCATGTGTTCACAGAAATTCCTGGCTGTGATACAGAAACTGAGCAATGTTGACCCAGTGATGCCACAACATTGCCCCCCACTCCATGTAATCGATATCGTGGAGAATTTAGTCTCTTCCCATCCAAGAAGATCAGACTTGTCGCTGACAAATGACCCCTGTGTCCACTAAAAACATATTCCGTTCTGTTCCTTATGTTCACCAGGCAACAATATTTCTCTGTGTATGCTTATGGAGCATTATGCTTTACTGAAAACGTTGTCTGGCAGTTGAGAATTCCCACTGGCGTTTAAAAACTCCTTACCATGATGTCACGCCCTTTGCATTTTATTCCAACAATCCTACACCCAGTGATCCCACCAGCCCACACTTTTAGCATTGCGGCTGATAGCATTGTTTCTGAATGTGGCCCACACATCCACACCTATAGTACTTTATTTCTGAAGTAGAAACACTCGTTTTCCTGCACCTGACTAGCTATGTATTCTTCCTCTAGTTACACAGCAACCATAAAGGCAGCAGCAAGATCCATTAGATACTCTATCCTTACCCTCCGTGGAACATCAAGTGGATGTCCTCTCGAAACACAACGCATACCCTGTGTTTGGCCTCTTGCAGAATAATTTTATCCACCCCTTCATTCTGCATTAAGCCATATGTCCGTGTATCAATTTTATTAATTCTATTACCGAACTATCAGTTTTATAAGCCATGGCTGGCAAATACTAACATGAATTCATTACAGACAAATGGAAAAACTAATAGAAGCCGACCTCGGGGAAGATCAGTTTGGATTCCGTAGAAATATTGAAACACACGAGGCAATACTGACCCTACGATTTATCTTAGAAAACAGATTAAGGAAAGGCAAATCTACGTTCTAGCATTTGTAGACTTAGAGAAAGCTTTTGACAGTGTTGACTGGAATACTCTCTTTTAAATTCTGAAGGTGGCAGGGGTGAAATACAGGGAGCGAAAGGCCATTTACAATTTGTACCGAAACCACATGGCAGTTATAAGAGTCGAGGGGCATGAAAGGGAAGCAGTGGTTGGGAAGGGAGTGAGACAGGGTTGTAGCCTCTTCCCGATGTTATTCAAGCTGTATATTGAACAATCAGTAAAGGAAACAAAAGAAAAGTTCGGAGTAGGAATTAAAATCCATGGAGAAGAAATTAAAGCTCTGAGGTTCGCTGATGACATTGTAATTCTGTCAGAGACAGCAAAGGACCTGGAAGAGCAGCTGAACGGAATGGACAGTGTCTTGAAAGGAGGAAATAAGATGAACATCAATAAAAGCAAATCGAGGATAATGGAATGTAGTCGAATTAAATCGGGTGATGCTGGGAGTATTAGATTAGGAAATGAGACGCTTAAAGTAGTAAATGAGTTTTGCTGTTTGGGGAGCAAAATAACTAATCATGGTCGAAGTAGAGAGGATATAAAACGTAGACTAGCAATGGCAAGGAAAGCGTTTCTGAAGAAGAGAAATTTGTTAACATCGAGTATAGATTTAAGTGTCAGGAAGTCTTTTCTAAAAGTGTTTGTATGGAGTGTAGCCATGTATGAAAGTGTAACGTGAACGGCAAATAGTTTAGACAAAAAAGAGAATAAAAGCTTTTGAAATGTGGGGCTACAGAAGGGTGCTGAAGTTTAGATGGGTAGATCACATTACTAATGAGGAGGTACTGTGTAGAATTGGGGAGAAGAGACATTTGTGGCACAACTTGACTAGAAGAAGGGCTCAATTGGTAGGACATATTCTGAGGCATCAAGGGATCACCAGTTTAGTATTGGAGGGCAGCGTGGAGGATAAAAATCGTAGAGGGAGACCAAGAGATGAATACCCCAAACAGATTCAGAAGGATGTAGGTTGCAGTAGGTACTGGGAGATGAAGAAGCTTGCACAGGATAGAGAAGCATGGAGAGCTGCATCAAACCAGTCTCTGGACTGAAGACAACAACAGCAATTCTATCTAAGAATGTATTCACCATTAAGTTGTTCCCTGAACAATCTGGTACCATTTCATTTGTGGTAGCACTGGTACAGTTCCTTCCTGAGTTGTTTAAATGTGCTCACTTTACATGACGAGCGTCTTTGCCTCGCCAAGCAAAGCTTAAGGTTAACATTGAGACCCTGATTGGTCAGATGAAAACACAGCCAGACAGTTGTTTTTTAAACCAACTTCCGTAAATGGTAGTAAGGAGAAGTTAGAAGGAGAGTTAGTTCCGAGATGGCGAGGTGAGCGGAGCTGTGCTGCCCGCCGCCCTGACGCAGCTTAATCACCGACAAGGTAATGAACGCACGCGATGCCGCATAACAGCGCATAAAGCTTCACTCAGAATTGCAGAAGTCTCATCTGTTACACCCCCTTTTTGCGTAATACTAGTGTGGATCGTCAATTAAAGCTCATGGTGTTCACATTTGCCACTTGAAGTAAAAATATGAAACGCAATGATTTTTCTGTTATTTAGTTATTGAGAAGCCACATCAGCCACTGTAATTTACGACAAGTTAGATAAGTAATTAAAGATAATTGAGGGTCACTGTAGACCATTTTGATATTTTTCTCTTTTGTGAAACTTAATTTAAACCTAGATTATAGATGTGACATGGCATAGGTCGTCCTTCAATCCATTGTAGAACTTGGAGACCCATTCAGGGAATATTCGTTCACATTTTTGTTGAATGCAGTTGGTTTTTACCATCCTGTATTAAAACACTACATTTTATGAATAGTGCAATTTATAAACAATGTTTTGTGAGTAGTAAAAAATTTACATTGGTAAACTTAACTGCTTTTTCGACGTTATGTTACCAGCTAACTGAAAATAGGAAAGCCTTGAACCCCTTCCACTAAATTTAGTTAGTATTAAGATTCTTTTACAGGGAGTGCAGTGAAGCTGACGCTGAGATCATTAAGTATTTGATTATATCATCGCTAGTCTCACTGAACTCTTCTGAATTCTACATGTCATGTGTGGTCTGGCGTCTTCTTACCAGCAACAGGTCCCAGGTTCAAACTAGTCAATTCCCTAAAAAACACGCTCAGAGCGTCGTTGCGTGAAAGTGGTAGGGAGACACGATATAGAACAAACAGCCACTGCTGGTCCCAAGCCCAGATAAAGGAGAAGAGTTGGTCATTGGGCTAACAACCCAAACCTGTAAAAGAAAACTCTTTGTTACGAAACACAAACTTGCCTGTAACGTGGATGGATGCAGTGGAATACGAAAACCGCAAAGGAAAAACGGTATACGATTTAGAAATTTTAATTTTGGATCTTGGAATGTTCAGAGCCTGTATAGACCATGAACCATCCAGACTATGGTCTCAGAAATTAACTCATATAAACTGGACCTGGTGGCGGTACAAGAAACAAGATGGCTAGGAGAAGGAATTCACAAAAAGGATGGATACACGGTGGGTGTGTAGATAAACATGAATTCGGCACTGGTTTTGTAATACACAACAAAGTACCAAATTTGGTGAAGGAATTCAAAGCTGTTAACAAGAGAGTATCCTACATAGTACTTGGAAACGAAGTGCCAGACCTCACATCCATCAGTGTTCATGCCCCAACTGAGGATAAAACAGATGAGGAAAAGGAAGAGCCCTATGACCAACTAGAACAAACTGAGGGCCCGCCAACTAGAAATATGAGGATAGTGCTGGAAGATTTTAATGGAAAAGCAGGAAAAGAAGAATTCTACATATCAACTATAGGAAGGCACAGTTTGCATGATGACACCAATGAGAATGGTCAGAGGATGATCAACTTAGCTATCTAAAAGAACCTGAGAGTAAGTTCGACTTACTTCAAACACAAGAGAATATATAACGGAACATAGTGCTCATAAGGTGGAAGAACCACCAACCAGATAGATCACATCTTGGTGGACTATAGCCATAGAGTCATGGGCATCAGGTCGTATAGAGGAGCGGACTGTGCGTCAGAACACTTCCTCATTGTGTACAGGCTTTAAACTCATGTTCAACTATATGCACAAGAAGAAGAGGACACTAGAACTTGCTTTAAATGTTGAGAAACTACGAGAAAGTGCCATAAAAGAACAATATGCTATAAAAATCAAAAACCATTTTGAGGTCCTAGAGACCCTGGAAGCAAGAGAGAACGTGGAGTAAAGGCGGAAAGAAATAAGGTCCACGGTACTAAGTGTAGCGGAGGATATATTGTGAAGAAAGAAGATAATGAGGAAGAGGTAATGATTCGACTAGACATGCCAGAAGGCTACAGAAAAGAGAAGGAAGATGAGGGAGAAGTGGCTAGCTGACAGGGAGAATGAGAAGAAAGAGAACATTTTATCAACATCAGAAGACAGACAAAGCGAATCCTAAGAGCAGAGAAGAGAATATATCTAACCAGTTTGCTAGAACAAGTTGAGGCAGAGAGCCAAAACAAGAATTCAAGGCAATTCCTCCAATACATAAAAATTTGGAAAACGTGGATTTCAGAGCCCAACTATTTTCATTAGAGATAAGAACGGCAACTTGATAAATGACAAGGAAAGAATTGTAGAAAGATGGAAAGAATACTTCTCAGAACTGTTGACTTGCCTAGACCCAGATGAGATATTACCTGCAAACAATATGGAGGAAAGGAAAGATGAAGAAGAATGAGAAGTTAGTGAAGAAGACGTAAAGATAGCAATCAAAGGACTCAGAAACAACAAAGCCCCTGGGGAGGACAGAATAACATCAGAATTAATCAAGGAGTGAGGTGAAAGCTTACTCTTTGAGATATATAAACCGATTCAGTTGATGAGGGAGATGGAGACACTGCCAGAAGAATGGAAATTGGCTATAATATGCCCAATATACAAGAAGGGAAGCAAAATGGAATGCGGTAATTACAGAGGAATCAGCTTGTTGAATGTAACGTATAAGGTGCAATCCATCTTTACCCTCAGAAAACTGCAATCATTCACTGAGAACAACATAAAAGAATACCAAGCTGGCTTTCGACCAAACCGATCGACAATAGATCACATTTTCATACTAAGACAATTGTTTGAAGAACTCTGTGGATATGATAAAGATATCTACAGCCTGTTCGTCGATTTTCAACGTGCATATGACAGCAGCCGTAGGAATAGCCTATGTGGTGCACTGTGTGACTTCAGAATCCCTGAGAAGCTAGTGCGAATGGTGCAAGCTTGTGCAGAAGGGTCAAAGGCAGCAGTACGTTTCCCAGGAGCCACATCAGAAACATTCGAGATTGAGAGAGGCCTCAGACAAGTGGATGCTCTCTCATGTGTTCTGTTCAATCTCATCTAAGAGAAAGTAATAAAAGAGTGTAGGCAACAGAGTGGGCTGGAGTAGAGATGGACGATAACTTCAACTGTCTCACATATGCAGATGACATAATACTACTAAGTGAATCAAAGCACGGGTTGAAAGGAATGTACCAGAAAATGGACAATTATGCACAGAAGGTAGGGTTCAAAGTGAATCGAGACAAAACAGAGTTCATGCAGTTAGGAAGGAGACAAGAGCAGGAAGAACTTCCTGAGATAGATGGCAAGAGGTTCAAGAGAGTACACCAGTTTAGATACTGGGGATCTTGGTTTACCTCTCAGGCACTAGTCACGTGTCTCGGTTGACATCTTACATGGCTTTTGTATGACCTTCCTGAACCCATCGATTCTGTTTTCGCCCGACAGTCGTAGGTTCTTGGCCAACGTGAGTAGCGATATCGTGGAACGATGAACTATAGTATCGGTAGTCTACATCTTTGCTACTGTCGAATTCCGACACGTGCTGATAGACGTTTCTCCTTACAAGAAGCATGGCATGATCTTCTTGCGAATAAAAGACACTAAAATGCGATTTCTGAGTGAGAAAACAGGTGCGCTTTCCTTACCGAACTGCTACCAGCTTTCTGCGGTAGTATATAGAAGTAAATAAATCTAGATTATCATCACAATATTAACCCTAGGACTCACTCTTCTAAAATTTCCCTAGTACTCCAGCTGGGGTCATACATGACCCCAATCAATATATAATTGACTCTGTGTACTAATCATTCAGAGAACAATGTACTGTCGTTTAATACTGTTTGTTTACATTTTATTTATTATTTTGACACATTTCACAGATTTTTTAACAGGTATGTACATAGTAAAATTAAATTACATATGGCAGAGTAATTACATATCAGAAGAATTACATATCAGAAGAATATTACTCTAAGTCACAATTTGTTTCAGTCATTAATGTTTCACAATGGCTTCAAATTTACAGAAAATGTGATGAACAACTCAACAGGAAACATAATTCTAAACGGAATCCGTACCATAGTCATCTGCACATATTTTGCGATTAGTAACTATTTCGGAATGTTCCTTGCAAACAAATTTGTTACACGTTTTGCATGTTGAACTGTATTTTGTGTCCTTTGATCAGGGGCAAATGGGGCTTCTGCCTCGCTTTCTCTTCTGATTGTAGGGTATTACGTCTGGATGTCCATTGTCTAACAGATCATGAAATCCACACCGTTTGATACTGCTAATAATATCCTTGTTCCTTGCTTGTGGTTAACTCAAACGACGTTCCACTTGGGGCTTTGCCATTTCTTTGGCCAACTTCATTAGAAAAAGACGTCTCTGTTTTTTCAACAGCAACACAGACGAGTCTGTAAGCATTGAGTGCAGCTAGATTGACAAGATCATAAAATACTGCTAATGGCCAACGTTTTGTACCCTTTTTCACAGAATAGTAAGAGCTCATTTGATCTATCGTATCAACACCTGATTTTGTTGAGTTGTAATACAACACTACTTCTGGTTTTCGTTTCAAGCTGTTTTCTTTGGGCACTTCAAATGATTGATGTTGTGTTGACAGGAGTAGCACAGCCTTATTTCTTTTTGGAACATACGAAACTAATAGGGTTTTACCACTGTATGCAAATCTGGTAGTGCATTCTTCCATAGTTTTCGAAGGCAAAAACTCTTTTGGGACTTCTTTTCTTGTAGAACGTAGAGTACCTACAAGTGTCAACTTCGTTTTCAACAATTCTTGGCCAAGGTCATAGCTCGTGAAAATATTGTCAGTTGTAATATTCCTACCACTGCCAGCCAGATGACGCACTAAATCTAAGACCACTTTCTTGCCTTGATTCACTTCTCTCACATCACCGCTCCTTCCAGTGTACATTTGAAGATTTGTCAGATAACCATGTTCATAGTCTACTGCGCACCATATCTTGATGCCATACTTTCGTGGCTTTGAAGGAATGTAGACCTTAAAACTGCACCGACCTCTGTATACGCGAAGATGTTCATCAACAGTAATGTTGCTGGAAGGTATAAATGATGTTTGACATTGCACGGCAAACAAATCAAATATTTCCTATACAGCTTCAGCCTTATTTCCAGTCCTCTCTCTCCTTTCAAGTCTTGTGATGCGGTCGTCAAAACGAAGTGAACGCAGAATGTCCTGATATCGCCTCCTCGACATAGTAGCACGGAATAGAGGAGTGCCATATTCAGAGTCCCAAATTTCGTCAATAGGTTTCCCCCGGCTCTTCTGTACACCATACATAATCAGCAAGCCTAAAAATGAAAGAAGCTCGCATCTGTCTATAGCACGCCAGTCAACTAATTTTCCAGACACTTTCAATTCATTTCCTCGTTGATCTGTGAACTGAACTATTATATCCAGCAATTCATTAGTAATAAACTGCCTGAAACAATCAACAGCTGAGCTAACACTAACTGTACTAGGAATACCTGCTGAAAATAGTTGTATGTTGCGGATTGGAAATCTACGAATTGATGGTTCTTTTTTACTCCATGCAATATCCCGACCCCTGCTTACCAGTACTGCACTTTCATCTTCTCCACTGTCATCATTTTCAGCAAGAATATCATTTTCTTCTAATTCATGTAAACAAATTTCATCACTTTGGTCTACCCGTGTCTCTGTTCCATCATCTTCGGCGTCACTACCTTCTGGATCACTGTTGTTACGAAATAAGTCTTCCATAGCTTGTTCCACACTATAGACAGGAGCAAAACGTATTCCATCCATGATGAAATTACACTGCAACAGCAAACGTACAACAAACGTACAAACGAACTTCCAGTTTGAGGTTAGATCTGAGTAACATCTGAATAACACCAGAATTCAGTGTTACCAACTCAAAATACCTAAGAAAGAGATTGATAGTTGATAATCTATACATTCTATGAATGTTACATATAACCTATCTGGGGTCATAATTTTGTTAATTACTGCATCAAGCGCTCTAAAATTTTTTGTGAGAGAACTACAATACTGTGTGGTAAAAGTCATAAAAATCTGGATTTTTACAAGAAATAGAAATATTATTTTATCCATAGTAAAGATGATTGGGGTCATCTATGACCCCACAGTGAGTCCTAGGGTTAATACGTGAACACCAAAATTGAAGTGCCAATTTTTAATATCAATTGTACAAGGAGGCCTAATGTAATTCGAAACGTACTTTGCTATAAATGTGCACAAAGAAAAAATGTGTGAATGTAGCCGATAAGAGTGATAAAAACAAGTGGAAGCGTCCACATTCATAACACTGATGTTTCATTCTCTATCATGCATTAAAATCTCCATTACCTAAGCATCGAAAATTGAAGAGCTATCAACCTCTGTCCTGCGCACCAATCAAGTACTATGGTAGAAATGACACACGAAAGTAAGAACATTTCATGAAATCGCATTTTAGAGGCTTTCAGGTTTACATGGTTCATTTGCAGTAAACCATGCGTTCAGGACAACTACAGTGCCGCAACAGCTACGTCGTTGATGTTGTCAACAACAGAAAACTAAACGTAGTAACGAAACCATCGGGGGAACAAACATTGTTTATTAGCGTCGGTTTTTCCACTTTCTTTGGTCTAAGAGTAAACGGAACTAACTCTGTGATTGTTTGCCGGTATCACCACAAAATTTATTTTGTCCTTAATTTTCATATCTTCGTTTCGAGAAGTTACGAAGTGGTTCGGGGTGAAAGACGAAGAGCTACTGAGACAATTTCTGCGTAGGGAAAGTAATAGGAATAATACAGATGTTCATAACGATAATTCTATAGTCGTTCTAAAAGACATTTCAATGTGCACTGAACATAATTACAAATAATTTTGAGAACTGTAATTGCGATTTGATGAATTTACAGTGCAGATTTTGTAATGCAAATCATTTCGTGTCTGAGATGACTTTACGTGACACAATGGCATTCACATTAAAGTTGCCACAAAGGTAAAATTAATTTGCCACCATTAACACAAAATCTATTTTTCGACACAGTGCATCAAAAACTCCCCTCTAATGATTGAACAATTTAAGAGAAATCAAAGAATTATTTCAAGAATACATGTGACTATAACGCAGCATTTGCAACGGATCAGTTCTGCGGTTAAAATTTCAGACACTTGAAGATACATGATATCCGCCATTAGAGATCAGGTCCACTGACGCAGTTAGTCGAATTTCGACCACAGGAAATACTAGTTGAAATAAATACCCTCTGTACAAAAGTGTATCACTCTGTGTGGAAGGTCTGCAGCGTTCTCTCTGTTGACTACATTTAAAAACATCTTCCTAACTGTTTGTCTATGTGCGTTTATTATTGTCAAGGCAAACTGTGCACAGAAATATGAGAAATTCTGCACAAATGGACCACAAGAAAACTGTAGGAAGCAGTTCTTCCAAATGTCGTCACCAACTATGTATAAAGGTCGATAATCAACTAAAATTGTGCGTCTTTATATTTTGCAGTAGAGACAACAGAACAATGCAGAACCTCACGCATCAGAAACATCACGAATAATGGCATAGTGTACAAGGAATCATTTCCCAAAAAGTAACGTGCAAGATATAAATAAAAGAAATTCGTGACTGGTATGAAGTTATTTGTAAAGAAACCCATAGGAAGGTTATGTTTAAATGTCCCATTGTTAACTAGGTGATACGAGATGCATATCAATCTCGAGTTGAACACGAATGTAGAATGAAATTCATGTGTTCTTATCAAAGCAAGTACATTCCTGAAATCGCCTTAGGGAAACTATGAAACATTAATTCTGAGTGGTCGAAAGAGGATTTGTACTCAGATCCTCTAGAGCATGAATACAGTGTGTGGGGTGATGAGGTTGCTGCAACGCTTCAGAGAAAAGAAAATCAGTTTCATTACAGTTAGTCTAAGCAAACATCAGACTGCAGTGTACGCAGACGTCATTTAATACAGCTTGTACCTTAATGAAGGATATCAATACAGAGACGTGGCTATCAGAAACTACTTCTATTAAAGATAACCTGCTATGGATTATTGGTAATGAGGGTGTGTATGACTAACATCTTGTATAATTAAGGGGAAGAAGGATGTTTGTAATTATACTTCATGACTGCACTAACTTTGTCTAGATCTTGTTGGCTAATATTTATGCATATACTGGAAATGAAGCTGCAACGAGAACTATCGTCTCTTATTAACATCTTTCAACTCCCAAAATGGTTCAAATGGCTCTGAGCACTATGGGACTTAACTTCTGAGGTCATCAGTCCCCTAGAGCTTAGAACTACTTAACCCTAACTAACCTAAGGACATCACACACATCCATGCCCGAAGCAGGATTCGAATCTGCGACGGTAACGATCACGCGGTTCCAGACTGTAGCGCCTCGAACCGCTCGGCCACACGGGCCGGCTTTCAACTCCTGCATCTAGCTAATGAACGTACTGTAGAAGTGGCTCCAAAGATATTCACCAAAATATATTTGAATTTTTTGAAATTTCCAATTTATTATACTAGTTTGTGTTTGCTTTACATTTGTTAAATTTCTTACCTTACTTCGTGTAAGTAGATTGTTAAATACATCTGAACAGTAAAATAGCACCACGTTTTAAGCTCTAGTCAAGGCTCTACAAGAAATTATATTTGGCCTTACTTTCTGGTTTTGTGGAACGCTAAGGCGGACTATAATAGGATTTTGTTATTAGACACACATACCATTAAGCAGAAAATACTTTGTGAACCGTGTGAGAGGATTTCGAGATAGTTAAAGACGTTCAGTTACGTATTTAGCGCTATAATCTTATAGACTACTTCTTCAGAATGACTATTGTTTTTACTTTAGTTGCATTACTCCAAAAGGTAATTCCATAGAACGACTTTAAACGAAATTACGGAAAAGAAACTGTATTCTCTGTTAGGCTACATAATCCTTACCTTGTACGGTTTGTTCAATGGCATCACATCAGCTATTAAGCTGAAGTCAATCTTTGTCATGAACAATATCAGCAAAAGTGTTTGATTAAGTTTTATACATATGAGGAATTGTTAAGTCCAAAAATAATAAAAGAAATCAGACTCACTTTGTTTGTTACTTTATTTAAATTCTTACATAATATTTGTAGAAAATTACATTTTAATCACAGCCATTATTATGCGTAGAAACAAATTTGTTTCCTGATAAGAACAAAATTTACGGCAAAAAACACCGCCGATGTCGATAAGAGAGCTATATCGTCACACTGGGTGACTGCATGTAAAATTCAACATAAAAAGTCACATGCTTAAGATACGACTCATTTAATGCCTAACAATTTCTCTGCTTTAGCCTTCATCGTAGTCGTTACTGTCGTTCTAAAGAGCAGAACAGAATCAGAGATAGTATTGTTCGCTCTGAAGCTAACTTGCTTGAGACTTTATACTTTGTGAGCAAATCTTTCGTACATTTGGCTCTCGCGAAATCGGTCGTAATTACTTATCAAGTCTCACGATATTTACATCGAGAACCATTCTATCTTCATGAGGTAGTGTCAACGGTCAAAAGACACGGCCAGTGATAGAAGAACCTGTATTTTTTTTCTTACACTCTTTGACGCTGGCTTAGCCGCACCTCTGTCAAAGAAATAATAAAAGTGAACACCGTTTGTGTACTGTTCTGGCAATCTCGTTGGACAACCACCATAGCCCTCTAGATGTTTCAGGCTGTGGTTTGTCTTCAACTCAAGTGATACTATTTCGTGAATGAGAAGAAGATAGTTTCTTAAAATGGACAGCAACTCAATCGCTGGCTTCTTGCGCTTAGACAAATAATTATCGGAATTTCTACACAACATTGTTAGTGTCCTCGTAATATCAAAGCCAAATACAGCTATGAAACATTTATTAAAGATTTTGTTCAAGCCACTTCAAGCAGGAGGCCAGAACTGTATAATTTAATTACATCCACAAATTTCTTACTAGTCTGCAGCTCTCAATTTTAACATTTGGTTTTGTGCAGAAGCAAACATCTCCGAGTCTTTACGGAGCAATGCTCACAGGCGGAGGGCAGACATCTCCACAGGTTTCCGTTGATGAGTCGAATGATGTATTGGCGGACGATGTGATCAGCTCTCGTTGAGACAACTTCGACCATCAACTGTACCACATGTGCATAACTTCACTTGTGGGAGCACAACCCTAAGAAAGTTTGGATTCTCCAGTTCTCATAGGTACAATGCAGGCTTCTGCACAAGATTCCATTGTTGCATAAAGCGGTGTATTATCAGGTGAAAGGGGGGGGGTTAGCTCTCCCTGTTTCAGTGTAGTCCCAGAACCGTGACACATTTCGCTACCTTCGACTCTTGGAGGGAAATGTTCTGAAAGCCACAGTCGACCAGATCTCACATGTACTGAGACCAATTCCATTGTTGCATCAGTTATTGTATTGGTGGATCAAGTGGTTAACTTTCTAATTGGCATTTTAGTTCATCAACTATGTATACATTTCACTGTCTTCTGCTCGTGGAAAGCGGCTGACAAGTTCTCATACACACAGGACGGATATCTGGAGAAGTCCACTTTCCTACATCAAGTGGTGTACTGGCGGAATAAAATGTTAGATCTCTCCCTGCCAACGCCGCCCAGCAACCAATCCACATTTCAATGCCTTCCATTCATGGTAAGCGGCTGTCTGACAGTTTGGACTGACAGAGCACTGCTGAATCATGTGATACATTGGAGGACGCTGTAGTCACCACCAGATGTATCGGGGCAGACAAACAGCTGCACCACGTTTCTGTGTCCTTGATTGGTGAAAAGTTTGGATTGAGCGGCTTTCGTTGGTGCAGCAAAGATCTCTTTGCTACAGCAAGTGGTGTATAAGTGGATGAATTGGATATCTGTCGCTGATCTGACAACCAAGTCACGTTTCATTGCCGTTGACTCACGAAAAACCGGCTCCGAAAGTCTCAATCGACTGGTTCTCTTAGACACAGGGCAGACATGTGAACAAAATTTCTTTTCTGCATGTAGTGGTATATTGATATATCGAGACTGTTAACGCTCGCTGTGTTAATTTAGTCCAAGTACCATGCCACGATTCACTGGCTTTGACTGACGGAAAGTCTGGAACGTGCAATTCTCATAGCTACTGGGCAGACCTTTGGACAAGTTTCTATTGGTGTTTGAAGTGGTTAGGCCTCGCTCTGTCAGTACAGTATAACAAACACGTCACAAACGAAAACCTTTGACATGTGTCAGCCGACAATCTAAAAATCTGGAACCGCCTGTCCCATACATGCAGGGCACACTTACGGAAAATCTTTTTTTGCGTCCAGTGGTGTGTTGGTGGTTAAAGTAGTTGGAACTCGCTGTGTCAGTGCTGTCCCACAATCGTGACACATCATTAACTGATTTGTTGTCCTGTCGTCCTCAGTAACATGCATGTGGCAGAAATGTTGTTGATTATTACTTTAGTCGTCGTCCAATCACATCTGAAAGAAAACAAACTTTTTCTCGCCATACGCGAGTCAACTTTGTTATTTGCAAGGCATCTTCAATGACCTAGGATGTATACACATTTATATTTAAACTATTTTGCTTTACATTTTGAACATCATATATTGAAGTTATAAAAAGTTTCTGTTCACGTGTGAAATGGTGATAGTATAAATCACTACTTACAAATTTCGTAGATACTGGACACTATGTCCTCTTTTCTCTCTTTTACAGTTACGCTACTTCTGCTTCTTGCCGTATGAAATTTAATTTTCGCTGCACTAGGAAATGAGAATTTGTTTTCGTGATGTTAAATTTTGGGTGGTTTTCCCAACTGTTGAATCTTATTACCAACTATTGAATACTTCCTTGTGTTACCTGTCATCTGTCCTCATTTTGGATGGTGTTGTCAGCTGTTGGATGTTATTACCAACTGATGAAAGAGTCCGAAATGAATTTTCACTCTGTGGCGGAGTGTGCGATGACATGAAGCTTCTTGGTAGATTAAAACTGTGCCAGACCTTAGACTTGCGCTTATAAATGCTCTACAAAGTCAGCCATCCAAGCACGCCTCACGACCTGCCGCTAAATCGTTTCTCCTGAACAACAACTCCTGTTACATGAACGAGTTTATATTTAAAAATTTGTTGCCCGTAAAAAAACCTGTTTTGTGGTGTAGTTGCATGAGTACACGTTTATCACTGATCATGTAGATACATCTCGTAAAGTGGCTCGTTCCACATCATTTTTTCGGTAAAAGAAACGTTCAGATGTTCTAAAGAACATGTAATCAACCAAGTAACTAAATAACACTTTTACTTTCGCCAGTACCTCATCTCCTACCTTCCGAACTTCACAGAAATTCTTTTGCAAAAGTTGTGGGACTAACACTCCTGGAAGAAAGGATGTGCGCTTGTGATATCAGTGATCTATCCCACACACACACGTGTCACAAACACACATTCAACAGTTGATAATGATGGTCAACTTTGGCACCATCATCCAAAAATAACATTAAGTGAACACAGTTTCATTTCCTACTGCTAAGAAAGCGAAATTTCGTGTGTCAAAAATCAGAAGAAGAACAGCTGTAAAACAGGAAAAAAACATATGTTGACCAACATCTACGAAATTTATAAGTAGCTGTTTATACTATCGCTACACCATCGGTAAGTAGAAATTGCCTAAACTTTCCATAACTTCAATATATAATGTTCAAACTGTAAACCAAAATAGTTTAAACATAAATGCGTATAACTCCACGCCAATGAACATGCCCTACAAATAACAAAGGTGAAACGATATTCTAAAAAAAAATTGTTACTAGACGGATCTAAGCCATGCCCTATTTACTGCCTTTGACTCATGGAAAGTCTGGATCGACCAACTCTCCTAGGTAACGGGCAGACCTCTGGACAATTTTTTTCTGCGTTATGTGGTGTATTGGTGGTTGAAATGGTTAAGTCTCGTTTTGTAAACGCAGTCCGACAACCAAGTCGTATCTCCTTACTTCCACTTGTGGAAAGTCTATCTCAACCAATTCTCACAATAAAGCACATAGCTCTGAGCAAGTTACCATTGCTGCAGCAAGTGGTTTTTTACCAGATGAAATGGTTAGGCCTTGCTGTGTCAGTGCACTCCAATAACTATGCCATGTTTGAAAACCGTTGACCTATGTTAAGAGATCTGAAAACCCGCATCACATAGTCTCCTGCACACAGGTCACACCTCTGACCAAATTTCGTTTCCTACATCAAGTGGTGTGTCAGTAGTTAGGTGTCATTTTGTTGTAACTGCCAAGCAATCATGCCATATTTCTCTGGCTTTGACTCAAGGGAAGTCTCGATCGGCCAATTCTCATCGGTACAGTGCAAACTGCTGTAAGTTTTTCTTTTCTGCATCGAATGGTGTGCTCGTAGTTGACAGGATTAAATCTGGCTGTATCACTGTAGTCCAACAACCAGGTCACCAGCTCTCGTAATACAGGGCATGCCTCTGGAGATGTTTCGATTGTTGCAACATGTGGTCTGTTGACGCTTTGCTGAGTCATTACACTCCATCAGCTGTGCTACATTTGACTGCCTTTATTCATTGAAAGTCTGAATCGATCAATTCTGGTAGGTAGAAGGCAGTCCTCTGGTGGTGTATTGGTGTCTGAAGTGGTTCAGTCTCACTGTATCAGTGCAGTCCAGCAGCTATGCTACTTATCACTAACTCCCACTTGTGGTAAGTCTGGATCAACCAGTTCACATAATACAGGGTGTGCTTCAGGACAATTTTCAATTGCTGCAACAAGAGGTCTGTTGGTCGTTGATGTGGTTAGCTCTACATGTATCAATTCAGTCCAGGAACCATGCCCCAATTCACTGTCTTTGACTGGAGGAGTGTCTGGACCGACCAGCTGTCGTAGTTACAGGTCAGACCTCTGGTGGTATATTGGTAGTTGAAGTGGTTACGTTTTGCTGTGTCAGCTCAGTCCAACAACTGTGGCACAGACCATGAAAAGTCTGGATCGACCAGTTTTCATATATGCCAAAGATCTGTAGGTGTCTGGATCGACCAACTGTCGTAGGCACAGGGCATGTGTATGGAAATGTTTGAAGTCTCACTGTATCAGTTCAGCCCCCAAACCATGCCAAACGCTGTGGAGAGTCTGAATCGACCAGTTCTCATACAGGGTGAAGATAAGAGGACACGGTTCGACGGAGTGCCAGGACGGTGATCGTCACCAGCCGTACTCGGCCTGACAGGCGTCCAGCCCATAGCGGTGCCAGAAGGTGCCCTGCTGGGGACTCGTCATCTGGCGCCAGAAGTAGAGCATGCGCTCGGGGCCGACCTTGTGCATGGTGAGGTAGCGGCGCACATGGCACAGGAGGCGCTCGGCCAGCAGCGGGCGGTCCACGGCGATGGTGGGCACGTGGTATTGGGCCAATCCGGCGGCGCGCGCGGCCACGCCCGTCACGAAGACGTCTTCGAGAGGCAGCAGCGGCGTCCGGAGGGCGGCGCGCAGCAGCGGAGCGAGCGCCCAGCCGGCGACGGCGTAGCTGGGGCCCGTCAGGTAGTCGGGCAGAGCCGCGTCGGGGTGCAGCCAGCGCGGCAGGTACCACTGCGGGTGCGGCAGCCGCCAGCGGTGCGGCCGGCCGTGGAACACGTTGCCCACCAGCCCCCAGCCGCGCGACGCCGCCTCCGACAGCAGCCGCAGCACGCCGTGCACGTTCACCAGCACGTCGTCATCCACCTGGCGGCACACCACAGCCCTCCTGAAATGGGCCCCGTCTGGCGGATGCACCCCTGATCAACCCATTTGTGCAAAGCAGGGAAAACAGCTTTTCACCAACTGCATACAGGGTAAAGTTAAAATCTTCTGGGTTGTTAGGCTGCGTTGTATTTCCTTCTAAAATAATCTACAGGGTGTTTCAAAAATGACCGGTATATTTGAAACGGCAATAAAAACTAAACGAGCAGCGATAGAAATACACCGTTTGTTGCAATATGCTTGGGACAACAGTACATTTTCAGGCGGACAAACTTTCGAAATTACAGTAGTTACAATTTTCAACAACAGATGGCGCTGCAAGTGATGTGAAAGATATAGAAGACAACGCAGTCTGTGGGTGCGCCATTCTGTACATCGTCTTTCTGCTGTAAGCGTGTGCTGTTCACAACGTGCAAGTGTGCTGTGGACAACATGGTTTATTCCTTAGAACAGAGGATTTTTCTGGTATTGGAATTCCACCGCCTAAAACACAGTGTTGTTGCAACAAGACGACATTTTCAACGGAGGTTTAATGTAACCAAAGGACCGAAAAGCGATACAATAAAGGATCTGTTTGAAAAATTTCAACGGACTGGGAATGTGATGGATGAACGTGCTGGAAAGGTAGGGCGACCGCGTACGGCAACCACAGAGGGCAACGCGTAGCTAGTGCAGCAGGTGATCCAACAGCGGCCTCGGGTTTCCGTTCGCCGTGTTGCAGATGCGGTCCAAATGACGCCAACGTCCACGTATCGTCTCATGCGCCAGAGTTTACACCTCTATCCATACAAAATTCAAACGCGGCAACCCTCAGCGCCGCTACCATTGCTGCACGAGAGACATTCGCTAATGATATAGTGCACAGGATTGATGACGGCGATATGCATGTGGGCAGCATTTGGTTTACTGATGAAGCTTATTTTGACCTGGACGGCTTCGTCAATAAACAGAACTGGCGCATATGGGGAACCGAAAAGCCCCATTTTGCAGTCCCATCGTCCCTGCATCCTCAAAAGTACTGGTCTGGGCCGCCATTTCTTCCAAAGGAATCATTGGCCCATTTTTCAGATCCGAAACGATTACTGCATCACGCTATCTGGACATTCTTCGTGAATTTGTGGCGGTACAGACTGCCTTAGACGACACTGCGAACACCTCGTGGTTTATGCAAGACGGTGCCCGGCCACATCGCACGGCCGACGTCTTTAATTTCCTGAATGAATATTTCGATGATCGTGTGATTGATTTGGGCTATCCGGAACATACAGGAGGCGGCGTGGATTTGCCTCCCTATTCGCCAGACATGAACCCCTGTGACTTCTTTCTGTGGGGACACTTGAAAGACCAGGTGTACCGCCAGAATCCAGAAACAATTGAACAGCTGAAGCAGTACATCTCATCTGCATGTGAAGCCATTGCGCCAGACACGTTGTCAAAGGTTTCGGGTAATTTCATTCAGAGACTACGCCATATTATTGCTACGCATGGTGCATATGTGGAAAATATCGTAATATAGAGTTTCCCAGACCGTAGCGCCATCTGTTGTTGACAATTGTAACTACTGTAATTTCGAAAGTTTGTCTGCCTGAAAATGTACTGTTGTCCCAAGCATATTGCAACAAACAGTGTATTTCTATCGCTGCTCGTTTAGTTTGTATTGCCGTTTCAAATATACCGCTCATTTTTGAAACACCCTGTACATCTACATTTATACTCCGCAAGCCACCCAACGGTGTGTGGCGGAGGGCACTTCACGTGCCACTGTCATTACCTCCCTTTCCTGTTCCAGTCGCGTATGATTCGCGGGAAGAACGACTGTCTGCAAGCCTCCGTGCGCGCTCGAATCTCTCTAATTTTACATTCGTGATCTCCTCGGGAGGTATAAGTATGGGGAAGCAATATATTCGATACCTCATCCAGAAAAGCACCCTCTCGAAGCCTGGACAGCAAGCTACACCGCGATGCAGAGCGCCTCTCTTGCAGAGTCTGCCACTTGAGTTTCCTAAACATCTCCGTAACGCTACCACGCTTACCAAATAATCCTGTGACGAAACGTGCCGCTTTGCTTTGGATCTTCTCTATCTCCTCCGTCAAATTGTCCTGGCTGCGTGCAGACAAACGCAGAGATTTCCATACACTCTGTCTCATCTACTGCCTACTGTTCATCATATCTCTCCTCGTCCCTAACGCTCATGTCGGAACAACATGACAAACACACGTTCCCATTATAATAAAATCCTCTCCTCACCTTCTCCAAGTCCTTTACAGTAGCGGGAACCCGACTCTGGAATAACCTCCCTCGTTATGTTAGAGAACTTAAAAACATGTCCGGCTTCAAAAAACAGTTAATGACGTATCTACTTAAGCAACAGTAATGCCTCCCTCTGTACATGAATGCACTTCACCTCATTACTTCCCTCTTTCCCCCTCCTTAAATATCCCTTACCCAAAACTCGCTACACTAGTAAACCATCTACTTTACACACCAATATATTAATGTACATCTGCACAAACCTTCATTACTATTGCCAATTTTTCTCATGTTTGTCATTATTATTTGACTTTTTTTTTACTGTTAGTATTATCGTTTTTATCATAATCTGTATGTATAGCACCTGTTGTAAAAATAGTGCCAGCATTTACTTTATTAGGTCTTAGTCACTACTCTTTATTCATATTGTCACTAGAGTAATCTAATTTATTCATTTAAACTATTGTCATGATGTAACTCCGATGTGTGAAATGCTGCATGTGTGAAACACTGTTCCGATGTAAGAGTGGGCCTGATGACCCTAATGTGATCAGGTTAAATAAATAAATAAATAAAATAAAAAATAAATAAAACCTGGCCTGGTACGAATCCCACACTGATGAGCAATACTCAACTATAGGTCGAACGAGTGTTTTGTAAGTCACCTCCTTTGTTGATGGACTACATTTTCTAAGGACTCTCCCAATGAATCTCAACCTGGCACCCGCCTTACCAACAATTAATTTTATATAATCATTCCACTTCAAATCGTTCCGTACGTATACTCCGAGATATTTTACAGAAGTAACTGCTACCAGTGTTTGTTCCGCTGTCATACAATCGTACGATAAAGGGTCATTCTTTCTATCTATTCGCAATGCATTACATTTGTCTATGTTAAGGGTCAGTTGCCACTCGGTGCACCAAGTGCCTATCAGCTGCAGATCTTCCTGTATTTCGCTGCAATTTTCTAATGCTGCAACTTCTCTGTATACTACAGCGTCATCCGCGAAAAGCCGCATGGAACTTCCGACACTATCTACTAGCTCATTTATATAAATTTTGAAAGCAATTGTCCTGTAACACTCCCCTGTGGCACGCCAGAGGTTACTTTAAAGTCTGTAGACGTCTCTCCATTGAGAACAACAGGCTGTGTTCTGTTTGCTAAAAACTCTTCAATCCAGGCACACAGGTGGTCTGATATTCCGTAGGCTCTTACTTTGCTTATCAAGCGACAGTGCGGAACTGTACCGAACGCCTTCCGGAAGTCAAGGAAAATGGCATCTACCTGGGAGCCTGTATCTAATATTTTCTGGGTCTCATGAACAAATAAAGCGAGTTGGGTCTCACACGAACGCTGTTTCCGGAATCCATCTTGATTCCTACAGAGTAGATTCTGGGTTTCCAGAAACGACATGATACGCGAGCAAAAAACATGTTCTAAAATTCTACAGGTGGTGGTGGTGGTGGTGGTGGTGGTGGTGGTGGTTAGTGTTTAACGTCCCGTCGACAACGGGGTCATTAGAGACGGAGCGCAAGGCTCGGGTTAGGGAAGGATCGGGAAGGAAATCGGCCGTGCCCTTTCAAAGGAACCATCCCGGCATTTCCCTGAAACGATTTAGGGAAATCACGGAAAACCTAAATCAGGATGGCTGGAGACGGGATTGAACCGTCGTCCTTCCGAATGCGAGTCCAGTGTAAAATTCTAGAACAGATCGACGTCAGAGATATAGGTTTATAGTTTTGCGCATCTGCTCGACGACCCTTCTTGAAGACTGGAACTACCTGTGCTCATTTCCAATCATTTGGAACCTTCCGTTCCTCTAGAGACTTGCGGAACACGGCTGTTAGAAGGGGGGCAAGTTCTTTCTTGTACGCTGTGTAGAATCGAAATGGCATCCCCTCAGGTCCAGTGGACTTTCTTCTGTTGAGTGATTCCAGTTGCTTTTGTATTCCTTGGAAACTTATTTCGATGTCAGCCATTTTTTGGTTTGTGCGGGGATTTAGAGAAGCAACTGCAGTGCGGTCTAAATCTGTGAAACAGGTTTGTATAAAGGTGTTTAGCATTTCAGCTTTACGCGACGTTTTGACCCCTCTGCTGGGATCTCCACCAATGGTAGCCACAAAAATTTTATCCAATACTCCCACTTCTCCAGTACGAACGCGGGAAAACTCCCCTTTGTAAAAGAATGCGACACTGATCTCTGGCTGTGTTCTAGCTATTGTGGACACCGAAACATCCTAAAGATGAACCGAGCAGAGGGGTCGAAACATCGATTATTTTAAAAGATAATATGATGCGGTCGAACAACCCAGAAAATTTTAACTTTAGTGACAACGGCCACGAAAGCCTGCAGACTTACATGTATATATGGTGTCCCAGGTAGAATGAGTGCGTCAGTCATTTGTTTGTTTTGCTACTGCGAGTTCACACCAACACCTTAAGGTGGAGAATTGTTTATTTACTTAGCTGGTACTGGTCTGTTATTGTGAAAAGACGTCTGTACTCTTCACCAACGGCAGTGTATGTTATTTTGAGTCTTTTTTAGGAACAGTAGAGTTGTGAAAAGTCTGCTGCCTCTCCAGTGCACATTAACTTTACACTGTCAACTTTACACTGTAACTTCAAAATTATGAAGCGACAGTGTAAATCTAACGTGTGGTGGGCAGCAAATATATTAGACAGGTGTATGCAGTATTTCTACAACTCTACCGTCCCTCAAAAGATGCAAAATAAGCTACACTGTGGAAAGACGTCTCTGCTCTTCACCACCAGCAGCTATGTAAACAAACAGTTCTCCATCTGAAGGTGACGGCGTGAATAATCGAAACTTATACTAGCGAAACAAGTAAGTGACTGACGGAGAACCTATTATTTGTATCTGTCTCACGAACGAAATATTCAACCTTCCACGTGTGAGGTTTAAAAAGGTTTATTTGAATCAAACCATGACCGGTGTGGGTTTTCTTACAAATCCATCTTCAGGTGGTTGATACGGACTTCGTAGTTTTCCTACTGGGCTCTCGTTTTGTGTTTGTTATTAATTTGCTGCAGTCGGATAGAAAGTTTTTTAATTCGCTATTTCGCGAAATTTGCGAATAATTTAATTCTTTTGATGTCTATTAAAAGATTTATGAAAGTGTTTTAAAGTTATTAAATCGTGAAACGTGTTGAAGACTTACGTGCTGTATGAGTGTGTGGCGAAACCGCTCCGGTTTTTTTTTATTTTTATTTTAAAATCAGTGCATTTGTGGACGTCCACTCTTTTAGTGCTTTTCAGTTCACTAGCAAATACTTCACTTTCTCTGTTTAAAGGCTGCACACACGATAAACATTCGAAATTCAGGGTCTAGCTCTACAGTAAAAACAATATTTTCAAAGATGTTGCAGTGGTAAAGATGTTAGGCAACCAATGTTGTCAGGGTATATGGGCGTATAAAATATATCTTTGCTGGAGCGACGGAATTAATTTAAAAATCGAGAAGATAAAGTAGAATTGTTTATCATTATTGGTAGTGTGCTGAATGGTTAGGATTACACGTAAAACACCAAACAAATTTATCTTATACCAATTATATGCTGTAGGCAGTGTTTGGCGATGAACGTGGGTAGAAGTTTTCCGCATGTGATGTTCGCCACACACGTGTTTGTGGAACACTAATGAGCAGAAAGTCGCTGTGTGATGGTAGCAAGACTACTCTGCTCCATTTCAATAATGTCACCATGTCTTCCTATTACTGCACAGGTTGTTGAGCTTTACGTTCAGAAGAAAAATGCCAACTTTCAAGAATACATGTTTCACTCAATGTGCTGAAAACTCCGTTGAACACTCTACGGTCAGGATTTCTACATGTCAGGAAGCGCTGACTGCATTTTATCGACAGCAGCAGCAACAATATCACATACTCATATCTGAATATTCTTCATTAGTGTGGATGTGTGGCATTTTATGTAGTGCCTGCACAAACACAGTTTATCGATGCTTGTCTCCGATACACACTCATTCCGTCGCACTGCTTCACTTGCAACGCATCACGGATAAATGCGCCTACTACGGGCTAGTTGAATGGCACAAAGACATCCTGAGCAAAGAGGCTGAAAGCAACGGGGTAGATGGGCTGGGATAGAACGTCAAAGAGATTGGGTGGGTAAGACATGTTCGTGCACGCCACTAGCCCACAAATAAATGTACATCAATCGTGTTCTATCTTGGAAACATTTCGGAACAGGGCATATGTCCATATGAAGATTTTTTTTTAAATGAGCGTTTCTGTCACAATGTTAAATATTGACCACTCCTCGTAGGGCAACCTGCATAATAGAATGTATAGAGTGGAGAGAGCAAATTAAAGGTCCAAATTTTGAGTCAAAGCGGATGAATTAAAAACATGAAAGTAAAATAATTCACAACAATAATACATTTATGAATTTTACCCCGCGTAAAGAATATTATATGAGGTTTCAGGATCTCAGCCGGATTATGTCGACTTCTTGCCACGATATCGCAGCTGGGCTGACAACCTTTCAGTCATCTTCAGGAGTGTGTTTTGCACTGGATACTGCTAGTTCATGTGGCTAACTTTATACGAAAGACAGACTGATGTCACTTGGACTCAACGAGTCGGATTTACTTGTAAGCTTCGATGTCGTCTCACTCTTCACTTGTGTCCCTCTCATGGATTCCTTGTCACTCATCAGAAATGTTCAGAGTCGATGTAACAGTGCTACGAGGGTCACTCCAAAAGAAATGCACAATATTTTTGTAAAAATACAGTTTTCATTCTGAATGTGTGAAAGTTTTACAATGTGTAGATACATCCTTCCCGCTTGTTTTCAAACTTAGTTCAACCTGTTCCCGTGAGTGGTGCCGTTACAGCATGTCTTCAAGATGACTGCTACACTTGACGTTAGACAGAAGCAACGTGCCGTCATAGAATTCCTGTGCTGTGAAAACGAGACAGTGGGAAACACCCACAAGAGGTTGAAAAAGATGTATGGAGATGCTGCGTTCGATCGCAGTACAGTTAGTCGGTGGGCAAGCAGGTTATGTGATGACAGCGGACACGGCAATATTGAGGATTGTTCTCGCAGCGGCAGGCCTCGTACTGCACACACTCCAGACATTGTGCACAGAGTTAACGAATTGGTGATTGCTGACAGATGCATCACAGTGAACGAATTGTCACTCTACGTTGGAACAGGGAAAGGAAGTGTTTGCAGAATACTAAAAGTGTTGACGCTAAAAAAGGTTTGTGCTAGGTGGGTTCACAGGATGTTGACAGTGGCTCACAAAGAAACAAGAAAAACGGTATGCAGCGAACTTTTGGAACAGTATGAGAATGGTGGAGATGAATTCCTTTGAAGAACTGTGACAGGTGATGAAACATGGCTCCATCATTTTTCACCAGAGAAGAAGAGGCAATCAATGGAGTGACATCATGCAAATTCACCCAAGAAAAAAAATTCAAAACCACACCTTCTGCTGGAAAAGTTATGGCTACGGTGTTTCTCGATTCCGAAGGACTCTTGCTTGTGGACATCATGCCAAGTGGAACCAACATAAATTTTGATGCATATGTGACGACACTGAAGAAACTTCAAGCTCGACTGAGTCGTGTTCGACCACATCGGCAAAATCAGGATGTAGGACATGTCAGTCAAAAACCATGGAAGTGATCTTAAAACTCGGATGGACAACACTGTAACACCAGCCTTACAGTACTGACCTAGCTCCATGTGACTATTATCTCTTTGGGAAACTGAAAGACTCTCTTCGTGGACCAAGGTTTGAAGATGATGACTCCCTTGTGCACGCTGACAAACAGTGGCTCCAACAGGATGGTCCAGAATTTTACCGTGCGGGTATACAGGCGCTGGTTCCAAGATAGCGTAAGGCAGTTGAGAGGGATGGAAATTATGTGGAGAAATGAAAATATTGTTCCTAAAGGATGTATTTACACACTGTAAAACTTTCAAACATGTAGAATAAAAGGTGGATTTAAAAAAAATAGTGTGCTTTTCTTTTGGAGTGACCCTCGTATTTCATAATGCCCTTTCTTCAATCTACGTTTTATTCAACGATGAACATTTTAAGCAAATTGACGGTGTTGGCATGGGTGGTCCTCTCTCCTCTGGCAGCAAACTTTTTTGATGAAAGACTTTGAGTAAAGGACACTTGATGCGGCAGACCTCAGAAGTTAAGTCCCATAGTGCTCAGAGCCATACCCTTCCCTCCCCCCCCCCCCCCTCCACCCCATATGATTCGTGAGTGATTCCACTAAATTCCACCCGTTGAAAAATTATTATCAGTATTTAGATTAGGTTTAGAATAGATTCTTCCTTCAGAATGGCCTGTTGTCCACTTTGTTCCTACTAACCGGTATTATTTTCCGTCGGTAACGATAGCCTTACACATTGTAAAATTTAATTAGACATACGCAATCACGGTCAAAAATGGTTCAAATGGCTCTGAGCACTATGGGACTCAACATCTTAGGTCATAAGTCCCCTAGAACTTAGAACTACTTAAACTTAACCAACCTAAGGACATCACACACACCCATGCCCGAGGCAGGATTCGAACCTGCGACCGTAGCAGCCCCGCGGTTCCGGACTGCAGCGCCAGAACCGCACGGCCACCGCGGCCGGTGCAATCACGGTCATTTATATAGTAATCCAATAGGCCGATTAGGAAGGGGGAGATTACAAGAGCTTCGAAAGTTTGTGCATCGGGCACCTGTTGTGTCTGATGGAGACAGCCTTGCAAAGGAGCTAGAATACTTATAATTTTTGTTCAAAGATAATGGATATTCTCCACTTTAGATCCGCACAGTTTTAAGAAGGAGAAACGTAACCACTGGCAGGGTCCTGAGCGTTTGTCCCGTACGTCGGCAGTGTTTCGTAGAAATCAGAAAAGATCTCAAGTTAACATTACTTTTACATGATCTTCCGTTCCCACTTCTCGGTCGCCAAAGAATGATATGGGATTGTGGAGGGCTACTTTCTAAAGAATACCTTGCCAGTGTGGCAAAGCCTAAATGGTCACATAACTCACACAGTGCGTGAAAGACGCGTTCAACATGATTGCCACACTCGCCTTTCGCAGCCCACTAAGTCCGCCATAGCGGAGCATTGTATCTCCACATGACATACCATGGATTATTCTGTCACGGAAGCCTTGGTCTGGACGAGATCCTTTTGGGATTCGGTATTACGGAATCAGTCGAAAAACGAGTGGCAGAAGATCTCAATAATCGCGATGGCAGGTTTCAGCTGGACGAGGCGTGGGACCCGGTGATTTCTTTTGCTTCTTCAGAAAGAAAACATTTTTTGGCCAATAACTCGTCTAACGACAGCTGATTTTGTTAATTTCGACATCTACATTCTAACTTTGAGTGTGTGTGTGTGTGTGTGTGTGTGTGTGTGTGTGTGTGTTCCGACAAAGAGCGCACATATGGCGTCACTATTACGCATGCACCTGCGAGTCACAGATGGAGTGGTATTAGAAAGGGCACGAAACTCGCCAGAGTTTGCTAATGTAGCAGCTGCCTCAGGGCATGCGTCTCCGCGCCATTTTTTGGTATAAAGCTAACTATGTGAACCAGCAATTTCCTCACATCAGCACCAACTGACTAGCAGTCTCTTGCACTAATTTGTTCCTACTGTTTGGTTTTTGCATAGACTGGTGGAGGCCACCTCCGTATTGGTTGGTTGATTTATGTGAGGGGACCAAACAGCGAGATCATTGGTCCCATCGGATTAGGGAAGGAAGTCGATCATGTCCTTCTAAAGGAACCTCCTGGTATTTGCATGAAGCGGTTTAGGGAAATCGCAGAAAACCTAAATCAGGATGGCCGGTCGCGGGTTTGAACCGTCGTCCTCCCTAATGCGAGTCCAATATGTAAACCACTGCATCACCTCGATCGGTCACTTCCCTATGCTCTGTGATCTTAGCTGTTCATCGTCGAGGCGTCCTAGCGAGCACGCACGCCTGTGGGCACTCACGCGCGCTTGTGCGTGTGTTCATCATCGTCTCCTTGATTCCTTGTCGATGCCTCCGTCTTGCTCCCGAACCGCCGTCGCTGCCGCCGCCGCCTTCCCAGATCTGTCTCTTTCCTAGTCTTTGTCTCCTTCGCCGTCACCCTCGCCGCCACCGTAGCCTCGTTGTCGCCTCCATCGAATCGTCTTCGTCTCCATCGCCGCCACTCCTTATTTTCCGTCATCATATCATGTCGGACATTGTAGATGGCATCATACATAATCTCAGTGATGCCCCGTCTCTGATACGTATCAACTTTATACCCGGCTCGTCAAACCACTACGGACATGCCAACCATGTCCAACATTTACACCACCTCCTCCCCTGCCCCACTATCATTATGTGGAGTGCTTCCGTCAATCTACCACCAAACGTCCACCCCCTTCCCTGCTGTTTCTTCCCCATCCACAGTCACATCAGCTGCCGACCCTCTCCTCCCTGCAACACCTACCCTACCTTCTACTTTTTCATTTCCTTATTCTCCACTCCCAACCTTTCCCCTACTCACCACTGCTCCTATAACACCTGCACCAGTTACATCTTGGCGCGCCACCATCACTACACAAGACGCCACAATACCATCCAGCAGCAGCTGCACTGTCTCTGCCCCGCTGGTAAGACCTGCACAGTGCCATACTCCACCCTCTCTTATTCTTCAACCACCATCCCATCCCATAATCATTAAAAAAAACTCCAGAAGCGACCAAACACAGACACCACAGCCAGCACTACCACCAAAAAATCTCAAACCAACCCAGACCATAATGAACACATGGACACTGCTCCCTCCCCTGCACTCTCTCCTCAGTGAAACCACACCTCCCTCCTTTTCTGTCCTAACCCTCAATTCCTCAATGTCAAGCCCCTGACCCTCGAAATCAGGAGGTATGTTCCCCACATTCTCGCCATCCAAATCATTCCCAACAAAGATCTGGTCCCCTATTCCATCAACTAATATCCCAACATCCACACTGACCTTCTCCTCAAACTCTACCCATGTTACCTTTACACACACACACACACACACACACACACTGCACCTGCACCACCACCACCACCACCACCACCACCACCACCACCACCACCACCACCCATTCAAAGAACCCCAGCCTCCCTGCCACCCCACTTCCTCACCGACATGATCATGAAGCTTGGTTCTGAGACTATGACAGAGGAGGTTGTCGCAGAACTCTATTCCAATCCTTCTGTCTGCCCAACCTTCAACATACGAGTACTCACAGAGCATACTCTCCCCACCAACCACTTCCTCACAGAGGAAGCCCTCAGCTACAACCACTGACACAAAACCGAACGCTCCAAATCTCTCCCCTCTCCCTCGCCTCCAATCCTACAGATGCCAAAAATGACTCCTCTATAACGACCACCTAACTACTGATTGTAAGAATTTTCTCACCTACCTCCACTGTAAGCAATCCAACTTCCTTGAACAATATCCAAACTTAGGTCCCCCCCCCCCTCCCCATCTGCAACACTTGCAATGGAACTCACCCTACTTACTCCACAAAGTGCAAGGCCAAACCCACACCTGTCAAGCATTAATTAACTGGGCCTGTCCATCCTATTGACAATCCCATCCAGCCCAACACCCCTCCATCCACCCCTACTGCTGAGTACATCATCTGTCTCCTCACTGTTGTCCTCCAGAATATCCACCTCTTCCAAACAAGATGGCATCAGTTGACATCACAGCAGCTGAGAAGAGTGCTCCACCTACCATCTTCGAAGGATGCCATCGGTATAACAGGTCTTATTGTATTTTATCCTTATAAGCGTTTTGTCATTTTATTGTCAATCTAGTAAGGTTTCTATTACTTTCTTAATTAATTTACAGGTCTGATGATGGTCATTTAATGTGAGCGAAACCGGTCACATATGTTCTTGTAGCATACGTGGTGCGATCAAGACTGAATTTTAAAAAGAAAAGTTTTTTAACGATAAATAGCCTTTGTCGCTGGATGTACTGGGTGGCCTGATAGACGGCGAAGAGCTCTGCTGCACATGAAGAGCAGTGTTACGGAAGCCGACACCGAAAATGGTCGGTGCCAATGACGAAAGCACACCCGACGCCACGGTCAATCGCAGAGCAACCAGTGTAAACGAAAGTGCTATCGCTAAGTTGCGTGCGAAGGTCGAGAAACTTACAACGATAGATCAAATACTGAGTAGTTTCTTTAGGAAGCGAATGAATTTCAAGCTGAATAAGGGACACCGCTCGAATTCAAGGTCGTGAAGGATTGACAACCATGGGGAACATGGCAGGTAGCGTGTAGTTAAGCTGCCAGAGCAGTAGCCGAAAGTGAACTCTGGGAGGTAACAGAGAAGAAGGGCGTGTCCCCATACTGGCGGTTAAGGGAGTCATCGAGAAAGGAGGCATGGGATGGGTGGCCGGGCATGGCAGACTTACATGTGTATCCACTGAGGAGGACATCAAGCCCATATGACAGTGGTAGTTGGGAGGTTTCTGTATAGAGACTCTCACCCGAGCTAGTGTAGAGGCGCCAGTGGCCGAACGGATACTACAATGGCG
This sequence comes from Schistocerca gregaria, assembly GCF_023897955.1. NCBI lineage: Eukaryota > Metazoa > Arthropoda > Insecta > Orthoptera > Acrididae > Schistocerca > Schistocerca gregaria. The sequence goes on from NC_064926.1 coordinate 475,017,792, forward strand.
AATTGTATTAAGACGATGTAAGAGGGGCGAACATGCAGATGAAAGAACGAGATACACAGAGTCTAGTTCCGAATGGACAAGGGATTGGTGCAAACGGGCTAGGGTGGACCGATCCTCTCCCCAGGAAATGCTACTGGATACATAGGACACTGAAGAACTGGGTACAGTGTGCGGCTGGGTAAGGTGTGTGGGAGGGCACAGAAAACTGTCTAACAAGCAAGAGCCCCAGGAATTTCATAGCTTCAGCTAACTGATAAGCAGCAGGCCCAAGATGTAAAGAGAGTGGAAGAAACCCATTGCACGCCAGAAATTCATACAAATGGTTATGTCAGTGGAAAATCGAAAGCCATTGTCGATGCTCCACGAGTAACGACGGTCTAGACATCACTGAAGACGTCGTTCGAAGAGAGAAGTTCGCGGAGAACTGCAACAGATCGCGCAGTCGTCGACGAAAAGGGAGCTGGAGATGGCCGGTGGGAGATAGGCTGTAATAGGGTTAGTGGCGATAGCAAAGAGGACGGCAGGATGAAGGTGTCCAAAAAGGCTGAACGCGCACACACCTTGTAAATTCTGTCTTTTAAAAATTCCTGCACGAAATCGGGCAGGCAGCCTCAGAAGCCCACGTGTATAGACTATGGAGGACACCAATCCCCGAGCAAGTGTTATGGGCTTTCTCTAAATCAAAAATCGCAATCAAAGTCCGGTATTTACGCAGTAAACCGTTCATGAAAAGGGTTGACAAAGCGACGATATGGTTAACTGCAGAACAGAGCGCTCGATATCCACATTGTGCCGTGGTTAGTAGGTCGTGAGGCTTGAGCTACCATGCCAACTGCCCAGGATTCACATATTCCATCACCTTGCAAACACAACTGGTGGAGAAATGGGGTGGTAGCTGGAAGGAAAGTGAGTGCTCTCACCAGGCTTATGTATGAGTATGACAGAGCCTTCCTGCCAGCGTGTGGGAAAAAGGTCACCTCGTTAAATGTGATTGCACATATGAAGGAGAAAGTGCTTTCCCTCTAGAGAAAGGCGCTGCAATATCTGAAAGTGAGCATTATCCGACTCGGGGGGGGGGAGAGATCGGGATGAAGTGGGAGCATGGTCTAGCTCCCTCATAGTAAAGGCGGTACTGTACCATTCCATTCACGATTCTGGGAGGAAACGGGTATGTCCCAAGCCGCCTCCACTCGTTTCGCAAGAAGGAAGGTGGAGTGATAGTGGATGGAGTTCAAATTTCCGCATAATAGTGGTCAAAGGTGTTGTAGATAGTAATAGGGTCCACAATGCCATCATTTTCTATGGTCAGGCCGGAAATTGGGGAACGGCCCTTGATACCAGACAGCCAACGGATGATGCCCCATATGGCAGAAGAGCGAATGAATCCGTTAAAAGAAGGAGTAAATGAAATCTACCTAGCTTTTTTGCTATCATAATGAGTGCAACGACACTACACATGCAACTGTTCATAACGCATACAGTTCGTCATCATAGGATGATGGTTAAAACTGCGGAGAGTCTCTGCGCGCGAATTGCTTCGTGGCATTCCTCAGTTCACCAAGGGATTGGGACACCGCGCAGTAAAGATGAAGTGCGAGTTATGGAACGGTAAGGTAACGTCCGTAAGGTACTCTACATGGTCACTACAACTGGGGAAATATTGTTTGTCGAAGGTCGCCAGGGAGGAGTAAAGTCTCTAGTCACCATTAGAAAGCTGCCAATTGGGTTTACACATAGGTAGGGCAGAACTGGACGCCACAAGTCTGCGTAGCCATGTCCTTTGTGGAGCGAGGTGTAGCAAGAACGGTAGTGTAATTGCTGGATGGTAAACTGCAGGGCTTTTGTCCAGCCAACAACGTGTGAGCGACAAAGTAAGATACTTTTACATTCACCTGGATCTCCTGGACGCCGCGTTCATCGAGGTACATGTGTCATTCTCGGGATGAGGCTGCTTGGTCGCCAAGGGAGTTGATACAGCGGGATGAGGAAGGCGAGCAATCGCCTTCGTAAGGATTCCTACCACAAATAATACATTTAGCCATGCTTTGACCGGACATGAGAGTGTGGTTGTAACACTGACACTGGTAGCAACGCATCGTGTTTGGGATATGCAGTCAGATCATGACGACTTCATAGCCAGCTTTGATCTTTCATGGTGTCACTACTCGATCTTACGTGAGAAAAATATTGCGTGTAGGCACTAACAATTCGTCTCCAGAAGCAAAGTCTCATTATGAAAGCGAGAGCAGGGTTTCACAGGGCCTGCAATTGCATCAATACTGTTCTGAATAATAAACGGATTAACCATATCTAAGGACTCACCTCCTTCAGTACGTGATACCACGAGGAACTGAGAACAGAGGTGCAGTTGGTAGGTTTGGGGGGGGGGAGGGGAGAGGAGAGAGAGAGAGAGAGAGAGAGAGAGAGAGAGAGAGAGAGAGAGAGAGAGAGAGAGAGAGAGAGAGTGTATGTGGTCAGAGGGAGGATGATATGGCCAGAAATAGAGACTGGAGAGAGGGGAAGGAGGTGATGTGTTCAACATGTGTGATGAATGCATAAGTTGACGACCTGTGGGTGAAGATGGGGGGAGAGGTCTAGTTAAGTTCTAAATTAGAATTAACAAACTCCCTGGCCTCCCGATTTTCTAACTGTCCCCAACGCGAAACTGAGGTGGAAATTACATATATGTATCATCATCTCTTCTATACAGGAGTTATTTTGCGCCAGGTTAATTTCAATGCAACACCTGTCATACAGGACTTTTTGGTGCTGATAAAGATCGTGGGGACCATTAGAGTGCCTCCTCCGTATGAAGAAGACGCTAGGAGTGTAGGGATACCTTCCTGAGAGGTGGCTAAGGTCAGTCAAGTAATGGCAACCTAATAGACGTGAGAGTTCCCTCAGAACTCGCTCTTAAGAGATACAGCTTATTCTAGGAATGGCAGTTTAGGGGATAACTGCTGCGTTTTTAATGGGAGCGAGATTTTAAGCAGGACCTAGAACGCCTCTCAGCCCCACTTTTATCGGTGTCCTGCAGAAGTCCACACATACCGACAGCGTAGTCACTGTCCGTCACAGAGGACCTCTTTCTAGGCGCCATGTGGACATAAGTGACTCTAAAACTTGATGCACTTACAGGAATAGTGAGAGCCTTTGAAAATCGAGCGTCCTGTTTACTGTTTGCGAAACGTTATAGCGCAATCGGATGGGAACTGCTGCTGCCCTCTGCATAGCACGGCGAAACGCTATGGCCTACAGGTTAGGTAACTTGCCAACGTGCTCCAATATTGTTGCTGATTGCTAGCATCTCTCTCTCTCCAGCTCGTCTCAACCCTACAGTTGCTTGCTTGATGTAATTTACTAACTTTTATTTTTTACTGATTGTTGATCACATGTGAAATCTCATACTGAATACTGGTGTACTCTATGCTCCGATTTTAGTGCTTAATATTCATCTTCTTGATCTGATCTTAAATCTTAAATGCAGAAAATTTTTAAATAAATTAGTCAAATTCGGGCTCCTTCTACTGTTAAGACTGCGGTACGGATCTTCCTATTCACCGAAATCTCCTTGTGAAGCTTTGATTAACCGTTGGTGAAACTGACAGCTTGATTCACGTCTCAAAGTAGGTACCACCACAAAGTGACACAAGCAGAAAGGAATACAAACGTCTCGATACAAAAAGCAAAATAGTAAGAAGGAATGGATAAATACAGGTCGTATGACTGAAGAGATGCATGACGAACATATAAAAAAAAACTTTGAAGGAAAGAGAAGCATCTTAATGAAGATTAATTATTTACTGTCTCTTTTTTCGGATGCAAATATTTTATTCATTTCTACATAGACAATGAAACTTTTAGCTTTGATTGTTGCACTTAAATGTTTAAATGACTCCTAAAGTGCGTGGAAATTGAAAAAGAAATCATTTTTCTCTAATTAGCATTTTTTAGGAAACGAATTAATTTGCCTATTTTCTGTCTTCGTACTGCGCTACAGTTTATGCTTGCTGCTACTTTCTGCGTGAAAATCAATTGTGATTTAGTTGTATGGGTGTGTTTGTGATGAACATACGGATGTCCATGTCACATTCAGTATATTTCGGATTTCCTGAAGTCCGTGAAACATCAGTTTATTTTATGCGTCCGAGTAGTTTGACAACTGCATGTCACATTACCACTCCTTTGTTGATGTGCCCTGTTACTGTGTACACGTCTTATATACAAAGTTAACTTACTGAGATCTTAAACCTTTACACTGTATGAGATTATCTCCAGGTTTAAGTAGTAGAGGGAAATAAAAGCTTCCACATTTTGCAGCTATTGTTATCTTTTTTTCCGTCTCCAGTCCTTTTGAGTGCCCGTTTATCACGATCACTCAACATATGCTTTCGTCCGTGTTGCGACTTAGCGGATGATATATGTAACTGCAAGTTTTCTCGTCGTATTCCAGAAATAAAATCTTCTCGGGTGTTCAGCCAAATGGTGGTTTCGTCTTCTCGCAATGTTTTATCTTCAGGCTGGTCACCCAAGACGATTTTATCGTACGCGGATGATGTTCTCCCACTTTCTCTGAATCAGGTATAAATCTTAATTTCGGTGCCTCTCGAAATACCAAACACTTGGGCTTCTAGTATATGAGTACCAACAGTTTGCTCAGATCCGAATTCACTTGTCTCCAGCATGATGCACTCAACTAAACAGAACACTGCTCTGACCAGCACTTGCAACGTATCGAAGGCATTGCACAGGTGGTCAAACACAGTAGGGCAACCTGCAGGTTTGCCTAGTATCTGAATTATGTCCAAGTACGCCTAGAACCTACACTCTCCTTATTTCAGCACTAAACCTCTCTGGAATGCGTAACAACTCCCTTGCAACGTCTGCGACTGGAGTGTGTTGAGCATCTCATGAAAGTTCTTACTCATACTAAATAAACACGTAACGAAACAAGCCGCTCTTCGCAGTATCTTCTCTTACCTGTCCTATTAGTTCAACCTGGTAAGGGTCGCTAGCTGACGAGCAGCATTCAAGAGCCGATCGAACGAACTTTTTTTGTTTTAATCCACTCCATTAGTCTATGAAAGTTCCAATAGAATGTGAACATACCACGTGGACTTGCAGCTGAGGAAGGCATGGCAGAATGGGAGAGCTACGAAGTGAGTGAAGATGAAGCTGATGACTTAGAACTGATGATAATTCCACCAAATGCAGTGAAATAGCGGATGAAAAAGACAACGAGGTAACTGCTCTGAAGATGTAGCAGGTACTTTAGAAGTTATAAACAGCAAGAATAAAGCTAATGTTACTGATTTTTCTTCAGAAGCTAAGCATAGAAAAGCATTACGACATGGGGTGGAAAGTGGTCCATTATCCACAGTAAGAAAGATGGAAACTGACGTGGCTGGTACGAAAAAATGGCGGACGAAAATGGACGACATTCTTCTACTGCTACATGTTTGAGAATGAGAATGAAGTCCTGATAGTGAAATGGAGGGGCAAAAACCAATGTGTGTAACCAAAAATTACACTACTGCTATTCTTTTGAGTTGTGTTAAAAGATACTCATGGGCAAAGAAAAAGGAAGTATTTGTTACAATGAAACATCTCATTCGAGAATAAAATATGCCCATATGGGTGCCGTAGACCTGTTGAACAAGAAGATATCATTTTATAGGACGAGGATAAGATAAAAAGTGGTGGGGACCATTATTCACCCAGACGATTGATATGTGCGTAGTAAACACATAGTGTTCATACCAAATTTCTAACCCAAATGAGAAGCTCTCACTTTAGTATGTCCAAAGGACAATAGCGTAGGTGTACCTTTCAAAGAAAACAGGATTAACACCGCAATGCAGAGGCCCACAAGGAATCAAACTGTAGGGAGAATGGGTCAGTACATACGTACGACTAGATCCAGGAAAACGCTTTACTGTGTCAAGTGAAACACTGACGAGGTATGCATACTGCAAAAAACGACAAAAATGTGTTATAGATGAAATGTCGGTGTGTATGACAAGTGTTTTGTTCATTTCATACTGAATACACTCTCCACAACATTAAATACAATGTTTTTATTTGTTCACATGATTCTTATAGTTTCCTGCATTGGCAGCAGCATTATGAATTTTGATAGCTAATGTTGCTGATGTCCCAATAATGGGTTGGCGGATAACTTTTGTATTAATATACTGAACTTTTTCAGAATACCTTTTACTTTCATGTATCACTCAGGGTATCACATTAATGTAAAAAAAAACCTTATTAAAATGATAAATTTTTGGCAAGTATTGGATTAAGAGCTCAGACAGCAAGGGAAGACGGGAATGTGGACTTAATATTTGCAGGATCTACATAAAAGAAACAAACTCTAAGACTGTATTATTGAAGGAGAAGAGGAAGTAGATGAAGATGGGACGGGAGCTATGATACTGCGAGAGAATCTTAGAGATCACAGAGACCTAAGCAAAACAAGACCTCCGGTGTAGACGATATTCCTTGAGAATTAAAATCTTTGCAAGAATCAGCTATGAGAAAACTATTCCACCTGGTACAAAAAGATACGATAGACAAAATATTATCTCCCTTCAGGGAGAATGTAATAGTTCTGATTTAAAAGAAGGCATATACTAACAGGTCAATTCAGTAAGTCACGGTTGCAAAGTATTGACACGAATTATTTAGATAAGAATGTAAGAACTGCTACAAACCGACCTCGGAAAAGACCAGTTTGCGTTCCGGAGAAATGCAGGAACACACAACACAATAATACTAGGACTTACCTTAGAAGATAAGTTGAAGAATGCCAAACCGATGTTTATAGCATTTTTGTTTCAGAGAAAACTTCTGAAAAGGTTGTCTGGAATATGCACTTTAAAATTCTGAGGGTGTCCGGGATAAAATAGAGATAGGAAATGCTGTCCCCAACTTCTACAGAAACCAGACTGCAGTTATAAGAATGTAAAGACATGACAATGAAGCAGTAATTGAGAAGTGAATGAGACAAAGTTGTAGCTTACTCGCATTGTTATTCAGACTTTACATAGAGGAAGCAGTTAAGGAAACACAGGAAAAATTTAGGAAGGAAATTAAAACACAGCGATAAGAAATTAAATCTTTGAGGTTTACTGAGGACACTGTAATTTTGTCAGAGGCGGCAAAGGACTTGAAAGAAAAGTTTAACGGAATAGAAGGTTCATAAGTAAAAGAAGGATACTGAAATGCAGTCGAATTAAATTTGGCAATACTGACTGGATTAGATTATGAAATGAACACTAACAGCAAAAATAGTAGGTGAGTTAGCTATTTGGGAAGCAAAATAACTGACGTCTGACATACGAAAGAAGTAAGGTGCGAATTGGCAACACCAAGAAAAGCATTTGTGTAAAAGAAGAATTTGTTAACACAGAACATTGATGTAGAAGTTAAGAAGTCATTTTTAAGTGTAACCTTCTACGGAGGTGAAACATGGACAGTAAACAGTTAATACAATAACAAAATAAATTTTGAAATGTGACCAAATGAAGCCATTGGTTGACAGGGGACACGTCAATTTGGTAATGGAGAGGTAGGATAGACTAAAGTTTCAGTTTAAGCAAGTCTTAGGACACAGCACTCAACTGATTAAGATGTCACTTGACATCGTATCTGTCGGAATTGGAAAACGCAGAGAGAAAAAGAAAACACAGAATCCGATCAGAAGTATCCGGACACCTACTGGTAGACATTACTATGAGATGCATTCACTCTTGTGAGGGCTTGAAATCGGCTGCGTACATTTTCAATGAGGTTTCTGAATGCTTGTGGAGAAATGGCGCCCCATCCTCCCTGAAGAGTCGGAACCTATGGAAGTAGTGATATTGGACGCTGGGGTCAGGAGATAAGCCGACGTTCTAATTCATCCAAAAGGTGTTCCGTTGGGTTCAGGTCGGGAAAAAGGCCAGACCAGTAAATATCAGGAATGCTGTCGTCTACAGAGCATGCCTCACAGATGTTGCTTTATGACAGAGTGCATTTTCAAGCTGATACACTCATCGTCTCCGACCTGTGCCTCTACTGTGTGCAGTGCAAAATGCTGTAAAATAGGTTAATATCATTCCTTATTTAGCAGTTTTAACAAAAATGAGGGGAATACACCCTAACCACAAGAAAACACCCCCGTATCTTAATAGCACCTCTTCCGTACTCCACTGGTTGCGCTACACATGACGACGGCTAGCGTTCTCCAGGCATTCGCTAACCCAAACCCCTCCACAAGGTATAGCGAGATTCATCATTCCAAATCACTCTTTCCAGTCATCCAATGTCCAGTGACCTCGCTCTTTACGACACCTCGAACGTCGCTTACTACTGACTACAGCGATTTGTGGCGTATGAAGAGCTACTCTATCATTGTACCCCATTCCTTCTAGCTTCCTACGTACGATCATTGTCCTAGCTGGGGTATTGGTGGCACATTAGAACTCACGAATGATTCCTTCTGTTGGTTTATGCATCCACTCTCCATAGTGTTTGACAGTCCATGTTCGTCAGCACGTGAAGTCTGATTGGCCTTGATTTAGCTGTGGTCGTTTCTTTCGCTTTCCTCTTCGCATTCACAACCCGAACTACCGACTTGGACAGCTCTGGGAGCACTGACGTATCCATGAAGGATCTGTTAGTCAGGTGATCTCCGTTTACTAGTCCACGTTCGATGTCACTGAGCCCTGCTCTGCTGTTACTGCATCTCTACTGACAGCACAATACGTCGCGCCTCCTTTTGTACTGGCTGGTCTTCCTCTATTAACATCTAGTGCTCCGTTCCGCACTACCTATATAGACACTGTCATCACATACGGTAAATGAAACAAATGGGCATCAAAGGGAGTAGCGGACTCTGGGCGTCGAACTCGTCTAAAGACATCACAGCGTGGTTGAAATCCTGACAGACAGTACTTGCAATGACATAACTCGCAGCTTCTGAAGGTGACAATTGAGCTGCTCATCTATAAATCGTAGAGGAAAATGAAATTAACACCTCAGCTGAACACTCTAAGCACAACATTACTCAAACAATACACCAAATTTGTTGGCAATTGCGAATATGGACAACCATCAGCTGTAGAATGAAATGGAGACAATGAAAATTTGTGCCGATCCGGGACTAAAACCCTGATTTCCCGCTTACTGCGAGCGGTCGCCTTATCACTTGGCTATCCGTACACAAGTCACGGCCAGATCCAAACTTCCAAATGCCGTCAACAACGCGTCTTCAACCTGTACTCCTACATCCATTACGTATGTTCCCATACAGGGGAGACGTTTTACTTGGAAGTCGCTTGCCCGGTGTCGGCACTGTCGTCATTCCATTCTACAGCTGATGGTTCTCCATATTCGCAGCTGCGAATACATTTAATGTATTTCGTAACGGTTGCAGTCGCCGCATTGCCTGTTCCTTTGTATCGTAATTCAGAACCATACAAGCACGGCAATACCGCATTACTCAAACAAGCCAAGAAAACCTGAGACATCACAGTATTAACGTTACATGACAAGGAATTAACACTGATTGTCTGATCCCATGACGAAAGATAGTTTGGAGAGAATTACCAGCAGTGGCACACAAGATACGGTGTCGTCTTGGTCGCATTCTTGCTGTATTTGCGCACAGTTTGTGGCAACGCTGTTTACCTTGAGCAAGTACGTTGCCTTCGGACAGTGAGATACTGCCCACTTGAGGATGAAGAGCGTCTTGAGCGTCAAGTTGTGGTAGGTGTCCAAGAAATCCTCGACAAGAATGTCGCCATGCAACGCCGCCTCCTCGGTGATCTCTGGCTGCAACAAGACGATATATTAGTGTTTTTGATGCAGATTTTATTGCCATGAAAACAAACATATACGAGAGTGAGTGCTTTTATTTCTTTGTAGTGACGATACAGTGCTGCAGTTTCGCGGATATGTACACTATACTACCGATGTTCAGAAAGTAACTATGCAGTGCCATATTGTGGCGTGCTAAGTAATGACATATGACTATCAACTATTAATACACTATTTTCCGCTGTTTAACATATTTGAACCATATTTGACCAGGTATCTACATTTGTTCGCAGGTCTGGTTTGATTGAGGACCAACGTCCTGTGTGACATTGTCACCATGCCTCATCCGTGAAAAACGTTGTGTTAGGAATGCCCCGACCATTGTCCAGCAGGAAGGATAGAAACCAGTTGCAAAAATTCACGCAAGACCGATATTTTGTACGGATACATGGACAGTGACATTGTCATCATGCTGACGATTGAGCAAGGAGTGTTCCTTGTGGAGCATGTGTTCCGCAAAGGAGACAAGTTTACCTCAACAGTACAAGCTGCATTTTCAGATGCCTGATCGCAATGCTGTACCGAATCTCATTCCCAAGTTTCGACAAATCGGAAGAGTTCATAATGCTCCAAAATCAGGAAGGCCATCGACATCCACATCCGAAGAGAAAGTGGCGGAGGTGCAAGACATGATGCTGCAAAGCCCAAAGAAATAGTTAGACCATCAACTCGGCAGGCCCACGTGTCCGTGGGTTCCACTTACAAGATTCTCCGGACGTCACTGTCCATGTATCAGTACAAAATATCGGCCTTGCGTGAATTTTTGCAACTGGTTTCTGTCCTCCTTGCAGGACAATGTTCGGGGGATTCTTGACAACGTTTTTCACGGATGAGGCATGGTTTCACCTCTACGGTTAAGTTAATAGCCAGAATACTCGAGTGTGGACTAAGGAGAATCCACATGAATTTAAGGTGTCCCCAGTGCATGATTGGAAGGTTGGTGTATGGTGTATCGTGACTCGTAAATGCATCATTGGGCCGATGTTTCAGGACACCATAAATGCAGGACGATACTGCACCTGCATTTGGGTCCCTTCCTAGGTGAACTGAATGAGGACGAAGTTGAGAATGCCTAGTTCGAACAGGATGGGGCGACTGCACATATTGCCCACAAGACCATGAACGCTATAAAGGACATCTTCGGTGACCGCATCATCTCTCGAGGACTCTGGCCTCCGCGTTCACCCGACTTAGCTGCACCGGATTACTTTCTATGAGATACGTTGAAGGGAAAGGCCTATGAAGGCAATCCGCACAGCATACAACTCCAAGCTGTACTGACAAGTCACATTCAGAACATCATTCCCGATGCTCTGCACAGAGTCTTCAAGAACATGCAGAAACGTGTGCAATTGTGCCTTCAAGTTGAAGGGGATCACTTCCAGCATCTCTCATAACTTTCATGAGTTTAATACGGCAAGTTTTGAACTGCATAGTTACTTACTGAACACCATGTATATTAGTATGTATACTGTGTAGACAGTATTATTCCCTAACAGCTGTTTTTATTGTTCCCTCTGTTAGAATATCACAGACTCGAGGACACATACATAGGGACATCAGAAAGGAAGTTACACATGCTGTCTCCCACTAAGACCATTCTGCAACAAGAGTGGCTTATTGTCAGAAGAGAGTACATGTTCCAGGTTCACTGCAGGGGCAGTTCTGCTGCGGTACAGACATCTGGTGCATCACACTGTGGGAGTAAGATGATGCGGCAACTGAAAAAGTACTCCAAAGTCTAAGTACGTGGGACAGTACGATTCTTTTAGGGCAAATTGTGAAGAACAAGATGCATGGAAAATCAGTGCAGTTCTCCTGCACAAAATACAACACCCCCACTACATGCACAACACAAGCTTTTTTTCTTTCTTGGGACGTAAATTCAGCCAGAAGTCAGAAACAGCTTGAAATAAGACTCATCCGACAAAATGGTTATCTTCTATAGCTTCATAGTCCACGTTATATGGCTTCAGCATCACGTTTTCCAGTCAGGACATTTTCATGATATGTTTGGTTTTGAAACTGCACCTAATCCTTCAATTCCTTTCTCAGGGAGCTCTCTTTACTGTTATTTGGTGCTAGGTGTTGCGCTAGTCCGACATTCACTTCTACAGAGACTTTCGCATCTGTCACCCTCTTATTTTTCGTTACAATCCTCTTGAATGACCATTTGTCACTTCCGTCAACGTTGTGACTTACCGCATCTACGTCTACATCTACATTCATACTCCGCAAGCCACCTGACGGCGTGTGGCGGAGGGTACCTTGAGTACCTCTATTGGTTCTCCTTTTTATTCCAGTCTCGTATTGTTCGTGGAAAGAAAGATTGTCGGTATGCATCTGTGTGGGTTCGAATCCCTCTGATTTTATCCTCATGGTCTCTTCGCGAGATATACGTAGGAGGGAGCAATATACTGCGTGACTACTCGGTGAAGGTATGTTCTCGAGACTTCAACAAAAGCCCGTACCGAGCTACTGAGCGTCTCCTGCAGATTCTTCCACTGGAGTTTTTCTATCATCTCCGTAACGCTTTCGCGATTACTAAATGATCCTGTAACGAAGCGCACTGCTCTCCGTTGGATCTTCTATATCTCTTCTATCAAGCCTATCCGGCACGGATCCCACACAGACGAGCAGTACTTAAGCAGTGGGCGAACAAGTGTACTGTAACCTACTTCCTTTGTTTTCGGACTGAATTTCCTTAGGATTCTTCCAATGAATCTCAGACTGGCAAGTGCTTTACCGACGATTAATTTACCATGATACAGGCTATGTGGCTGTGGGCTTCCTCGATGCATTCCACTGAAAATAATCTCGGATAAGCACCCCATTGGTGGCGTCATCTTGTTGCAACGTGAACGTGAGTTTCGTATTCATAATCTGCAGGCGAAGCTGATGGGTACGAAGCTCATTGCAACGTTGCGTCAGGACGACGCCAACACTCGGCTGACAAGCCGAGACGATTTTATCATTAGCGAATTATGTTTTTCCGCCTTCTCCGAATGTGATATAAATCTTCGATACTCTGGCTTATGAAACATCAACTATTTATATCAAACTTCCTGGTAGATTAAAACTGTGTGCCGGACCGAGAATCTAACTCGGGACCTTTGCTTTTCTCGGGCTAGAGCTCTACCATCTGAGCTACCCAAGCTCGACTCACTACCCGTCCTCACATTTTCAATTCTGCCAGTACCTCGCCTCCTACCTTCCAAACTTCACAGAAGCTCTTCAGCTAGTTCTGCAAGGTTCGCAGAAGAGCTTCTGTGAACTCCTTATGCCCCCCCCCCCCCCCCGATTTAGTGGTAAAATGGTCCAGTGGATAGACCTACAAAATCTGAACACAGACCACACTTGAAAACAGGAAGAAAGTGTACTGAATTGTGGAAAGATTAGCAAAATGGGAACAGTGAACGGCCCAAGCTCACGATATTAACATCGAGAGTGTTTTAAGAATTCCGAGGTGGTGGTTCTGGGGTCACGATGTTGGACAACAAAGCGGGAGATCCCTGTTCAAGTCTAAGTCTGTTCTCCATCTGTAGTCTTGGCAATTGTCGTACTATACATTGGTTATGGGATATGGGTCATGTGGTATGAATGTATTACCGTCGCAAGTAAACGTGGTCAGTAGTGGGAGCAGTTGGGACGCCGCATAGACCTTTCACAGAAATGAAAACAAGAAATAAATGGGCTTGAACTATGTTGAAATAAAGAAATTCACGAGTCCGAACTTAAAACAGAGCATAGAGCCATAACATGTGGTACTTGTGTAGAACAAAAAGAAGGTACGTACGTCTAGATGTCCCTTCCTTACATCTTGCTGTTGCAAATGGACGTTACACCACGATACAAGCACAAATTTGGATACATCGAACATATACCTCAATGACCGGACGGATAGTTCATAATTTTCTGTAAAAAGGTATGGGAAATAGGATAGATTTGAACGCGGACGTTCCTCTTCGAAGTCCAACACCGCGACAGCGTAACCACAACGTCACGGCTATTGATATTCGCTCGATGTTGGACATCTTGAGCCTGGCCCCGTTCACTGTTTCGATTATGCTTCTTTTTTCACAGTCCACACATCATCTTTCTGTTTTGATGCTTGATCTGTGTTCAGTTTTTGACGGGCTATCCACTGGGACATCTTACCACTAAATGTGAGTGGGTTGTAGGGGCGGGGGGTGCGATGGGGAACTTCCCTTGTTAGAGCCACAGGGGCATAGGTGCGGACTCGGCCCGTTGAACAGAGAGGCTTTCAGAGCTCAAGAACACGTTCTGTTGTGCTGACACTGTGTCGCTAGATCCAGAGAGATGATGATGATGATGATGATTGGCTTGTCATCAGTGCCAGTAGAAAGTTCCTATCTTTTCACATTCCAATCTAGCCACTGTCACGAATGATAAGGATGATGATGATGAAATGATGAGGACATCACAAACACCCAGTCCCCGGGCGGAGAAAATCCGCAACCAGGCCGGGAATCGAAACCAGGTCCCCGAGATCCAGAGGTTGCAATGCTAGCCACTAGACCACGAGCGGCTCACTGGAGAACCAGACAGAATGACAGTCTGTTAAATTTGAGTGAAACCACGACAAGATGATCGATGATGGCCAGCCTGCTACCTGCCTGCTGATTTCAGCACCGAGACGCAGCCAGCCTGATGCATACCACAGTCGGAGTGCATACTGGGTCATCGAGGATGAGAAGACAGGTGAGTGGCCAGCCCTTCTCCCCTACTGGATTATCGAGGATGATCGGCAAGCTACCATCTTTGAACCGACCAGGCCAGCTGTATCCGCACAGTCTCCTGGTCGATTCGAGAGCTTTTGTTGCAGTCTTTGGTCGATCCACGGTGGTTGACCAGAGCCTAGTCTTTATGATGACCGACATCATGGACTACAGTCGGCAGTGTCCACCTTCGAGAGCGCTGAGATGGGAGTCGTGGTAGGTGTTCACGGAACGTCCGGCAGGCAGCGCCTTCTTGGTCCCGCCACCATTGCCAGCACAGCACTGGCCGTGCCACTGACGTGAGGCGGCGACGTTACGATTCGCTGATGAGGCATTAGCACTCCTTTGCGGGCACTTGTGATTACGCCCGGTCGCCGACTGCAACTGTAAAGGCACTCATAGCCCTGCACACTTTGCATAATAAATTAATACCGCTGTATCACTGGCGCTTCCTGTCGTGACTGGACCACACAGGCTCACTCTTCGCTCGACCTCCTGATCACAAAGGATCCAAACCCACGATTCGTAACAGATCTCTCTGACTGTTTAAGCGCAATACGTCACATTTATTTCAGAGAGAACTGCCAGTGATTTCCCATATTGTAGATCGTTTGCAGATCTTCCTGCATTTTGCAAGTGTTCTGGCGTTGCATGCTTCATGCAGAGAACAGCATCTTCGCCAAAATCCTTATGGTACTTACGAAGTTGACGCGCCATTTGTGAACGCAAACTTGGCGCACAGCTCTTAGAAAATGCCAGTATTTTTTGTTTTTGTATGTTTTAAGTACAGTAACTCTAAAGTGTTCTATATTTCGGAAGTAATAATAGTAAGAATCTATGACAACGATAATTAAATTATGCCAACTGCAGTACACAGATCCTACCCGTATCACGATGACAGCTTCCTAGCTAACACAGTGTTGTGCAGTAGTGTGTTGCCCAATTTGTTGCGAGTGTAAAATAGTATCAACAAGCAGAAAGGTGTAGAGCCCACGGACAAAAGTTAGATGCATAAGATGAGTGAAGGAGTAATGTTTAAAAACATTGCTGCTGAATTTGATGTTGGAACTTGAACGGTTTCAGACTGGAAGAACAACCGGTCTTTGGCAAAATAATGATTTTGATGACTAAATATCGGCAATTGTTCGTCTGCAGAGAGTAACGATAATGATAAAGGAATACCTGGTGAATTTACGCCCAATCTGACGATATAACACATCAGGAATAACCCCGCAAATGGATAAATAATGGCTTATTTGGAAAGATAGACAGAAACAACTTCGGCGGAGTAAATGCTGGTTAAACACATGCGTGATCGTGCTGAACAAAAGTGACCCACGAATTTGGCTCAACAGAAACTTAACTGATTATTTTTGTGTATGAAATGTTGTGTTTTTTCCTAATATCTGCTCAAAATTTATGTGAAAACTATGTGTAATTTGTGTACTTGCGTGACAGTAAATACAGAGTGTCCAGCGGAGGAGTTCCTGATTTCATAATTAAATATCTCTAAAACTAAGATCGCAAGACGAGTACACCAAACGGTACGTTTATTGCGAAAGTTGTTAGAATTTTATACCTAAGTTGTACAAAACTTTCGAAATAGTTCGAAAAGCTGCTAACAGAAGCCCCTGTGCACTTTGCAGCTCGTATAGTATCAGCGTGCATAATTAAACTCGTCCTCTGCAAGCAGTCTTTGTAATAGCATCACAATCTCTAGAAAGGCCCACAACACGCAGTACAGAGGTGACGCAAGAGAACAGTGCAACTTGCCACCACGTCCTGTAGCATCTCAACGGAAACTAATTCAGATGCTACAGAGATCGGCTATTCATGCTCGTCCAGCGTGTAGGGATGGTTAAGGTAGACACTTCCTTTTTGTGTCCCAAAAAAATTAGTCACAAGGAGTTAGAAAGAGCAAAGGTACAGGCCAATCCTTCCTGGTGGACGGTAATTCAACACTATCACTGTTGCCGAAGTATTCGTACAGGAAGCGAAGTGCCTGTTCGGTATAATGTGGTTTGGCTCCATCTTGCGTGAACAAATTGCTGCCTTTTCGACCCTCCAACGGCGGCTATTTGGCGAGAAATTGTTCCAAATTCGCAACATAACGTTCACTAGACATAGCTAACATCGAATCCTTAGCTATCAATCATTTTAAGGATCCGGTTCGCAAAGTCAGCTCTCTGCAGCACAGCTCTTACAGCTACAGATGGGCCCAACAATATGCCGAATGGACCGTTTAGGATTGCCATCGAGTTCTCTTCACCGATGAGTGTCGCGTATGCCTTCAACCTCACAATCTTCGTGATGTTTCCGACTTTGATAAAGATCGGAGTGAGACCTATCACGATTGTGGGTTATCGTATCGCGACATTGTTGCTCGCGTTGGAAGAGACCCAATGACTGTTAGCAGAATATGGAATCGGTGGGTTCAGGAGGGTAATATGGAACGCCGCGCTGGATCGCAACGGCCTCGTATCACTAGCAGTCGAGATGACATGCATCTTATCCGCACGGCTGTGACGGCATCCACGACATGGATTATGACCATACCAGAGTCCTGACGCAGCCTTCCAAATACTGAGACTGTGTCATCAAAGAAGCCATAGAGATCAGAGTAAGGGAGCCACAACTAAATCGTGACAGCGGTTACATCCTTAGCAAGGCGTGGGAACCCGCGATCACCCGGATTGAGAAGAAAAAGGACATTTCCCAGAGTGTACCAACTTCGGGAGAGGAGGGAAGAATAACGAGAGCGGTGCCGGCAGACCCTCCTGAACGAGAAGCCTAGGATGCAGCGTCCAGACGGCGGGAGAACGGACGCTGTACCTGGACCGCGTGCGGGGCGCGGACCATACATAGTCGTAGGAAAGGCCTGAGAGATGAGTAGGAGGGGGATTGTCCTGTACAGGGTATTACAAAAACGTACGGCCAAACTTTCAGGAAACATCCCTCACACACAAAGAAAGAGAAGATGTTATGTAGACATGTGTCCGGAAACGCTTAATTTCCATGTTAGAGCTCATTTTAGTTTCGTCAGTATGTACTGTACTTCCTCGATTCACCGCCAGTTGGCCCAAATGAAGGAAGGTAATGTTGACTTCGGTGCTTGTGTTGACATGTGACTCGTTGCTCTACAGTACTACCATCAAGCACATCAGTATGTAGCATCAACAGATTAGTGTTCATCACGAACGTCGTTTTGCAGTCAGTGCAATGTTTACAAATGCGGAGTTGGCAGATGCCCATTTGATGTATGGATTAGCACGGGGCAATAGTCGTGGCGCGGTACGTTTGTATCGAGACAAATTTTCAGAACGAAGGTGTCCCGACAGGAAGACGTTCGAAGCAATTGGACGGGGTCTTAGGGAGCACGGAACATTCCAGCCTATGACTCGCGACTGGGGAAGACCTAGAACGACGAGGACACCTGCAATGGACGAGGCAATTCTTCCTGCAGTTGACGATAAACCTAATGTCAGCGTCAGAGAAGTTGCTGCTGTACAAGGTAACGTTGACCACGTCACTGTATGGAGAGTGCTACGGGAGAACCAGTTGTTTCCGTACCATGTACAGCGTGTGCAGGCACTATCAGCAGCTGATTGGTCTCCACGGGTACACTTCTGCGAATGGTTCATCCAACAATGTGTCAATCCTCATTTCAGTGCAAATGTTCTCTTTACGGATGAGGCTTCATTCCAACGTGATCAAATTGTAAATTTTCACAATCAACATGTGTGGGCTGACGAGTATCCGCATGCAGTTGTGCAATCACGTCATCAACACAGATTTTCTGTGAACGTTTGGGCAGGCATTGTTGGTGATGTCTTGATTGGGCCCCATGTTCTTTCACCTACGCTTAATAGAGAACGTTATCATGTATTTCATATGGGATACTCTACCTGTGCTACTAGAACATGTGCCTTGACAAGCACGACACAACATGGGGTTCATGCACGATGGATCTCCTACACATTTCAGCCGAAGTGTTCATACGCTTCTCAACAACAGATTCGGTTACCGATGGATTGGTAGAGGCGGACCAATTCCATGGCCTCCACGCTCTCCTGACCTCAACCCTCTCGACTTTCATTTATGGGGGCATTTGAAAACTCTTGTCTACGCAACCCTGGTACCAAATGTAGAGACTCTTCGTGCTCGTATTGCGGACGGCTGTGATACAATGCGCCATTCTCCAGGGCTGCATCAGTGCATCAGGGATTTCATGCGACGGAGGGTGGATGCATGTATCCTCAATAAAGGAGGACATTTTGAACATTTCCTGTAAGAAAGTGTTTGAAGTCACGCTGGTACGTTATGTTGCTGTGTGTTTCCATTCCACGATTAATGTGATTTGAAGAGAAGTAATAAAATGAGTTCTAACATGGAAAGTAAGCGTTTCCGGACGCATGTCCACATAACATATTTTCTTTCTTTTTGTGTGAGGAATGTTTCCTGTAAGTTTGGCCTTGCCTTTTTGTAACACCCTGTATATACCTGGCGCCGGCCCACCTTCTGTCAGTACATCAGTGCACCTGATGATGGCAACGTGGTCGATTGCCGAAATATTGTGTCCTATGCAGACTCATACCAGGCTGTTCACCCGAGATCTATTTAGTCATAAAATACGCCTGGAGAAATTGAAGAATCACATCATACAGACTTGTTACACATCCTGCGAGCATTTCATAAGTGCTCTCTCTGTCAGCTCTGTATACCTTGCTACACTCGGTAGCGGACGATGCTCTGTCTACAGCAACATCCTTACTTGGCAGACCGCGGCAGGAACTCACCGGCACACCCTGTCCCCGGTGGCCGACAACGAAGAGCAGCCTGGTAGCCGAGGGCTCCCGCCGGCCCCAAGTCTGCCGCACGGCGTCCCGCCTCTGGCGGCGCCCGATGGCGGACGGCACGGCCATCAGCAGCACCGGACCCTGCTGCCACGTGCCCGACACGTGGCACAGCTCACTCCGCGGCAGCAGCAGCGCCGTCTGCTCCCCGGGCCTCACGTACAGCGCGGCGTCGCGGCTTCGCCGCAGCCAATCCAGCTCCGGGCTGTACACCGTCGTGTACACCAGCAACACCCACACCACCACCACCACCAGCCCTGCACATCCACGTCTTAAGCTGTAAACACATTAACATCTCTACCGACATCAGCTTTGCGATGCACACTGCTGAGTTCTGCAACAACAAGCAAACCACCACCACCCCCACCACCACCACCACCACCACCACCACCACCACCACAGAAAATTCCCAGATATCCACATCTACAGCTATATACCAGGTGGTTATAATTAAACTTTCCCTATTTAACACACTGTAACACAAACTAATTAGTGTACTAGGGCCAAACTTCGTAGCGTTAATATAAAGTACATGGGGAAGAGAAATAACGCAGAATCAAGTCAATTGAAACACATTTAATGTGCTGTCACGGTACATCATACCATTACATACTGCTTCCATCAGTGCTACAAAAAGGGCTCTATATGGCGCTCATCAGTGGCCAGAAGAGTAATAGTGGAGGACTGCATTCTGCACGGCAGATCGAAGCATGTCCGTAGGTATGTTTGCTACCACTCTTGATGTGCTGCGCTTCAGATCAGCACATATGTGAATGTTCCCCTGGTAAAGCCTGTTCTTCAGGTAGCTCCGCAACTAGAAATCATATGAAGCGAGAGGAGGTGATCGTGCCAGCCAAGCATTTAGGAAACTAACGGCTGATAATTCGTTTACAATTGTGTTTCGGAGAAGCGGGTTAATTTCGCGAGCGATGTGCGGTGGAGCCCCATTTTCCATAAAAGCTGTCGAGTTCAACGTGCCTCTCTCCTACAAAGCGGGTGTGACATGTTAGGGAAGCATATCGCAGCAATGCTGGTCAGTCACACTGTCTTTGATCCCTGAGCGCCAACCTTTGGCCTTTAGCAGCAATCTGTTCAAAAAAGAATGGGTCAATGACGAACATAGCCGTGACGTTACACCATATGGTGTGACTTTCACCATACAGAAGAATTTCATGCACAGTGACCGGAGGTGAAGATACCCACACTCGGCAATTCTGTGTGTTCACCTCACCACCAGAGAAAAATGAGCTTTGACTGTCCATAGGATGGTACAGAGCCAGTCCTCGTCAACTTCTGTCCTTGCGAGAAAGTCGATATCGAAGTCAACATGTCGTCGTGCGTCCTGTGGTGCAAGCTGCTGCACGACGTGAATCTTCTACAGAATGGTTTGAAGGACCGTCTGTACACTGGACCACGGGATGTTCAACTGTCGTGACAGCACACTCACTGCCTGATGATCGGGAATTGCGCGCAGCGTTGTCTGCCATAGCAACAGTGATTACATCAACCACCTGTGTTGCAATTGGCCGCTGACCCTTCCCAGAGCGACGCCCAGTTCTCCAGTTGATTCGCGCTACTTCATCAGGCTCTGCACAGCAGATGGACGAAGAGGACCCTTCTGTAATCCTTTCAGCTGGCGATGTTCTCCAAGTACAGTTGCAGCATTACTGTTGTTTTGATAGAGCTTCACCAATAATTCCCTTCTCCTTTTGTACAAGCTCATGTTGACACGTCGAAAAGTTCACTGCGACTGATCAGGGTTGTGAGACTGCAAATCACGATGGCTGATCATGACTCCTGGTGGCCATAGTTGAAACTTAACATTAGTGCTGTGACGCTTGGAAATCATGCACCCAATACTCTGGACATTAATGCCACAAAGTTTGGTACTCATAATTACTTTCCATGTTATAATATGTTAAATAGGGAAAGTTTAATCATAACCACCCAGTACACACTCATAGGGAAATCTCTATGGAAATCAGCATTGTTATGTACACCATTTTTTTACCTCAGCAGCAGGCACACCACCACTACCTCTAGCCCAGAACATCCACAGTTACAGCTACACGAACATGAACGTGTCTAAAGACATCATCAGCTATAGGAAGTATGTCATCTTGCAAACAAACAGTGAGCATACCCACAGCAGTACTAACTCTGCATATCCACATGAACATCTCAACAGACATCTGGTTTACGATGCATGCCAACTTCTACACCCATATCAAGCACGTTAATACTAGCACCAACCCTGCATAGCCACATCTACAGCTATGCATGTATGAATGTGTCTACAAACATTGCCTTTGTGGAGTACATCATCTCACACACAAGTAACGAGCACACCCACACCAGCACTACCTCTACATTTCCACGTGAACACCTCTACAGAGATCAGCTCCACAAGCACCAGTCCTGTATGACCACCTCTATAGCTATGCATACATGATCATTTCCATAGGAATCAGATTTGTCATGTGTAGTGATGCATACACCAAAACATGCACATCATCACCACCACCACCACCACCACCACCAACCCTGCATGTCAAAATCTACAGCTGTACACACATGAACGCTTCTACAGACATCAGCTTTATGACATACACCACCATGTACACCAGAAAACCTGCAGCTCCACATCCTCATCTCTAAAGGCGTTAATACATCTACAGACAAAAACCTTCGGCTGTACTCTTCATTTACAATAGTTACATCTGTCCACCTCCATCTAGGTATGGGAAAACCTGACCAGTTAAAACTGATTCCAGTATTTTCGTTCTGAACAACCGGTATTTGTTGGTAATTGTTTGGTCTCTTTTTTTAACAGATGCTTCTTTATTTATACTAATAACCGGATAAAAAATCGAAATATCTATTAGTCAAGCTGCAGTGCTAAATTTTTTTAAATTAATCTCTTTAAGAAAATGATTATTTTCATTCATAAAATTTCCAATGCGTTATTGTATAAAATGGAAAAGTGATCAGTGCTATTTTAATAACAATGCCGAAAGAAAACGAGTAACAAACACATGGCATAAGAATTGGTGCAGCATCGCTGAGACAATAATGAACCTGTTAGCATGAAGCGTGGCCTATAGACTGGTACAGGTGTACTTTTAGTGTGTGAGACTGGGCCCATTTGGCCTGTGTGGTAGTTCACGCTGTCATAGTCGAACATTAGTTGTATTACAGAGTGGCAGCATCAATAGTCGAGGAAGTATTTTACGAAGTGCGGTACCAATGAAGTACAATGCTTCGTTTCCTCTAAAAGGTTGAGAAAGGAAGGAGCCACGACAAACTTCTGACATCATATAAGGAGAAACTTTCCAACTTAACAATTCATTCAGGGTTTACAATAAAAATTGAATGTAGTTGATCTGTTGCCTGTGTCTACGTAATATGCCTTTATCTGGTTATAGCCCTTGAAAACGGACAAATTAACATGGGAAATCTTCAACCACAGATTTCGCCCTTTATCAGTGACTATTCCTAAGGCAAAAGGGTGTGTGTCGCACAACTCTTCCTTAGTGTTGCGATTTTTTTCCGTCATTGTCGATGGTTTAGGGAGCTTCAGAGAGGTAGCTTCTACATCAAGGACCTGAAGAGACTGATGAAGGACACATCGGTCGAGAGGTATGCTGTACGCCGCACCTGATAGTGAAGCAAATGTAGATGGTCTCACTGTAGGTACCTTACACATCTAAGATCACGTTAGTGTGGAGTAGTAAATTCTTTGTGAGTAACCACACACATTGATAAATGACAGGGCATTGAAATCACACAGGGGATTCAAATTCAAGGGCGGCCATGCAGATTTAAGTCTACGGCGGGTCCCCGAAATGCCTTCTCTCGAATGCCGAACTGATTGCTTTGAAATTGCCACACCTGGTTTCAGGTGCATCCTTGCTCAATCCGAGTCGGTACTGCGTCTCTTGTGGCCTCGTGACTGACAAGACAATCTCACTCTTAGCTTCCCTCTCCCTTTTCCTCCTTCCCCAAAAGTTTTGTAAAAGAGGAAAATGTAAGTTTGCCCAGGGGTGTATTCAACCGGGAAATATCGCTACATCGCTAGCACTGCTAAAAAGATTGTTATATGATTATAATGTTCTAGACAGCGAGCAGAATAAGGAAAGCTACGTAAAGTCGATATGTCGTTACCCCAATCTGCGAAAAACGGAAGTGAAACTTTTTCTACCATCACAAGGAAAATGATGACACGTGTAACGTTCGGGCGTCAGAAACATTTACTGGGAAGCCAGTCGTCGAGAAACACTTGCCATGGAAGATTTTAGACCAAGCCACTCAAGACTTAATTATATTCAACACGCTTAAATTTTGGAGCACTAGACAGCATTTTATACATTAATGTCGAAATCGTTATACTTTCTTTTTATAAGGCGTCCAGTTTCAACCGCACTTAGCAGTCATCTTTAGGCCTAATCGTAAGAGACAAAGAGAAATAAT
This sequence comes from Schistocerca gregaria, assembly GCF_023897955.1. Classification (NCBI taxonomy): domain Eukaryota; kingdom Metazoa; phylum Arthropoda; class Insecta; order Orthoptera; family Acrididae; genus Schistocerca; species Schistocerca gregaria. The sequence goes on from NC_064926.1 coordinate 475,041,715, forward strand.
GAAAAAGGCAATGATTAAAATACTATATAAAATATAACATACTAATATACCATATACGGCCCATCCAAAATATTCAGAGACGAAATTTAGTTCTGTAACTATATTGGAAGCTTGTATTAACAAATGTAGACAACAGCCGTGCGTTCGCCGAGTCTATTGTGAGGCGACTGTGTTAAGTAGTGGACTTGCGGGCGTTGTTATGCTACAAATACCAATGGAGCAGCATTCCTAAATGAAGTATTCAAGACATTCTCCAGAATTTTATGAAGAAGACAAAAATGAATGTGAAGTATGTCCCTTACGTCTTTATACCCGAACAGAAACAACGACGCTTGGACGCCTGCCTCGACTTGATTCAAATGCAAAACCTGAACGATTCTTTTCTGGAAAATAATTATCACGGGTGACGAGACTTAGTGATATCAACATGGAGCGAAATGAAAACGACACAGTACAGCTATTCACATGAAGGCTCAAGGCTTCGACGACGTATTCGACATTTAAGTCAATGTGACGCTTATGTTGAGCAACAACCCATAAAAAATGTGTGTGGATTCCTAAAGGACCAAACTGCTGAGGTCATCGATCCCAGACTTACACACTACTTAAACTAACTTAAGCAACATATCAAAGGAGGACTTTTCTGACTGTTTCACATGGTAGTATGAAAGTCCTGTGTGTTGTACTCAAGTGGGGGAGACTGTGTAGAACACCTGAAGCATTAAAACTTTTATCTTAACTTCAGTTTTTATTTATCCAGCCTCGAAAGTTTTTGGACTGACGGAGTTCAGCAGTTACCGCAGTAACTAGTCACTTCGCTAAATCACAACTAACCATTCTGAATGCTATAAAAATCTCAGGTTGTTGCGTAGTACTAAGCATTATTAGTGTGGACTGGAGGTCTCAGCAGCCTACAGCCACAATTGAAAATATATCCGACAAAACTCCAAATGAGAGAAGAAGAAAAAGAAACGACAGCTGAAGTATAATTTAGATCAATTCGTAACGAAAGGCTTGTTATATTCTACGATAAAAAAATATAAACAGTTCCCTGAAAGCAGAAGAGAGAGATAGTGTTGACAATGATCTAGTAAATAATGAACAAAGAAAAAAACGGGAAAAGAAACGGGACACACTGCACTCTACTATTCCAGAGCACCCTCCGTACTATCCCGGTCAAACCGTGCTTTCTTCATTGCCCTCAGAAGTGGTGACGACGAGTTTCTGTGCTTGAAGATTTCTTGTATAAATAGTTACTTGGAACAACCCAGTTACTAGGGAAAACTTCAGTAACATAATTTGCAGAGCAGTTTCGAAATTAAGTGTGGTGGAGGTTAATTGATGCTGTACTGAAAGCACCTGATAGTTTAAAACTGTACTTGGTTCAGGATTCGAATACGGACTTGTCAATCATGGGAAATGTCCTTATCGAATGTGGTATCGTCCTCTCCCTTTCTACATCCACACATGACACGCGACACACGCCAAACGAGCGCACACGCACCACTAATGCACTCGCACGAGGTTGGGGCAGCGCACAGTTTCAATCTGTAAATAGCTCTTTCGGATTGCTCAAACTCTATAGTAGGATTAGCGTCACTGAGAGAAAGGTTATGACTGATCTCAAGTTATTCACAGAATAGGGCATCGGTCGCGAACCAATGACCAATAACATGGGCGCGGAGTTAAATGATGAATTTATGTAGGTCCACATAATGTAAATAAATAGTTTGTCTATCTGCGTTTGAAATCCTAATACCGAAGTTCATCGTGAACGGGCTATCTACATCTACATCTACACAGAAACTTTGAAAGCCACCGTACGGTGCATGGCGGAGGGTACCCTGCACCACTACTTGTCATTTCCCATCCTGTTCGACTAGCAAATAGAGGGAGGGAAAAATGGTTGTCTGTATGCCTCAGCATGAGCTCCAATTTCTCGTATCTTATCTTTGTGGTCCTTACGCGCGATGTATATTGGCGGCAGTAGTATCGTTCGGTAGTCGGCTTCAAACGCCAGTTCTATAAATTTTCTCGATAGGGTTTAACTAAAAGAAGGTCGACTTCCCTCCAGGGATTCCTACTTGAGTTCCCGAAGCTCCTCCGTAACACGTGTTGTTCGGACTTACAAGTAAGAAATCAAGCAGCCCGCCTCTGAATGGCTTCGATGTCTTCATTCAATTCGACCTCGTACGGATATCCCAAACACTCCAGCAGCACTTGAGAATAGGTGGTACCAGCTTCCTATATGTGGTCTCTTTTACAGATGAACAACTCTTCCCTAGAATTCTCCCAATAAACCGAAGTCGACCATTTGCCTGCCCTACCACGGTTTTCACGTGCTCGTTCCAGCTCGTATCCCTTTGAATCCTTACGCCCAGATATTTAAACGACTTGAATGTGTCAAGCAGGGCACTAGTAATACTGTAAGCGAACATTACAGGTTTGTTCTTCTTACCCATCCGCATTAGCTTAGGTTTTTCCACATTTAAGGCTAGTTGCCATCTATCACACCAGCTGGAAATTTTGTCTAAGGCGTCTTGTATCTTCCTACCGTCACTCGTCTTCGACACCTTACCGTACGTCACGGCGTCATCAGCAAACAATCGCAGATTGCTGCCCTCCCTGTTCGCCAAATCGTTTATGTATACAGAGAACAACAGCGGTCCTATCGGTGCGGAGGCGACATTGAAGTTGTAGATGACAAATCTTTGCTGATGCTAGCTCGCTGTGTCACGGTGTACTCAATTAAATTAGCAATAAATACACCGCCATCCACTGTTAAAGCGCGTAGGTTGGCAACGGTTCCAACTGTGGCGACTTCGATCTTCTCTAACAAGTATCGCAGTTGCAAATTGTGTCTGACAAACTGTGTTCACCTGTATGTTTTTGTTTCTTGCGCGCTTACGCCGTGTGCTGCAGTTACACGTAGTAGTACCCTTTTTACACTTGACAATATTATTCTACCTGGCTAGTATGATAAAGACACAAAAGGGGCAAGAAGCGTGCAATAGAGATTTTCAAACTCGGTGGATGACTTCAGTTATTACTCATGCACGTGTAAATACTCTTGCCCAGCCAATTAAAATAATAATTAATTCAAAATTCGTACTCAAAACTTTAGTTTGTTTACTGACTAACAAAATAAAAACTGAACAAGTCAACAACGGTAGTTTTATGTTCCATGAATCATTAGTACAGTTAGTTATAATGACAAGAAACGAGGATGGCTACATGCTGACCATTTTCTTCTTTCAGTAATACAAATGGCAATTGTTAATGCCACCACCTTCTATGCATTAGATAAATAGGCATAATTCGACGGAATAGCAGGAGCCGTGAAGGACAAACATTTTCAATTCGTTTTGAAATTTAATGAGATGGGATAATAATAGAGTAGTGTAAACCACTATAATCTTTTCTGTTACGGATTTTGGTAGACAAACTTTTCCATACACTTAAAATTCACTCTCATCATTGCTTCATTTAAGCGTTAATCACTTTACAGCAACACTGAAACACAATGGCAATGATGGAATACGATGGCCAAGATGTCGATAGAGAAAATTACCAAAATCGCAGAAAATAATTAATATAGTTAAATAATAAGTAGCATTTCCTGCAATCTGTCAGGTTAAATTATTTCGACGTAGCTTTCAAATATTAACTTTAAAAAAAATCAACTGTTATTGTTGTTCCTCAAACTTTAATTTTTTACATTAAATAGTAAGAAACAACATGTACTCCCCAATAAAAATATTTATTTTACTTTCAAGCAACGTTATTCTTTTCAATATGAATCAGATTTAACATTCAGAATATGATAGTCTGAATACACTACAATAGGAAATAACTCCAAACACTGGCATGCCTGGTACAATGCTAAAAGTCTGAAGTTGTCCGTTCTTACCCTTTTGGAAGATACAGGCGCGAATCAGATGCTCTGCTGCAACAATATTCCATAATTCCAAATTATAATATCTCTTCCGCAGATGCAAATACTACTTTCATTTTCTGTGGCTAAACAGTGCTTCTCCTGTTATTCTTCTTGAGGTCTTTGTTATAAGTCCACAATGTGCTATGCTCGATGGAAGTTGCAGTGCCTCTCGCAGCCAAAGAAAATTTGCTGCACAGTCTATTGGTTCCACCAGAGCTTTACACACTACCGTCGTAACTGACTCGGAGCTACACTGTTTGCTTTTACGGCGAGCTGTTGTCCGTACCACAAAGATTCACTTTGAACCATTCGCAAGGTCTCAAGTTGAATCTTTACTACGACTCATTTGAAAGTATTGTGGTAACAATTATGGTTCAAATAGCTCAGAGCACTATGGGACTTAACTTCTGAGGTCATCAGTCCCCTAGAACTTAGAACTACTGAAACCTAACCAAGCTAAGGACATCACACACATCCATGCCCGAGGCAGGATTCGAACCTGCGACCGTAGCGGTCGCGCGGTTCCAGACTCAAGTGCGTAGAACCGCTGGACCACCAGCGGCCGGCCTAACATTGGTGACAGGAAAAATGTTAGTTGGTAATGATTCACCATGTGCATCAGGATGGCGACAGAAAATGAGTGTCCGGGAGGTGCAGAGATCAACTGGACGTATGTATTACACTTCACAATATAGGCATCGTCGACATTCAGGAAATGTTCAAAACAAACCATTAACTAGCACTATGAACACCGAACGAAAAATGATACGCCAAAGTAATCGCAAAGGTTCGTACCGTCAAGATCTATTGCGAACTCCTTGGGAGTTAAAACCGTGTAGGACGTTCAGCTAGATACCGACTCTTAAAAGAATGCATATAGAATCATATTGGTGTAACGGGGTGAGAACTGATGGAATGTGGTGGTACGCAACCGACTACGAAACAGTCTGTCATGGAGCTTATCGTGAAGCCGGCTTTACTTTAAAACGTAGCTCAGCTAGTGCGGTAACATGTTTTATAGGTAAGGAAAAAGCGGACATCAGACTCTGAATTTGTCCAGCGGTCCCAGGTGGCACGCACTGCAATGTCACCCACATTTCAGGAGGGACAGTTTATTCTAGAAGCGTATGATTTTTATATGCAGACTAGGAATCAAGCAAAAGCAAACTATTTTGACCGGCTATAGGCAAAAAGCAGTGCTCATACCATATTAGTTGTTCTCTTACGCCCATATTACCGCTCCTGCTTGTTGTGACGTAATTATTCCGTACTGCCCTTGCAAGATCATGCAAACGAAAAAGAATCGTAGGGGACAGAGCACCTCCAACTTCTAGCAGCACAATAAAAAACTTTCCAGCCAATTTACCATCCAGATTAACATTTGGCGTAATTGTATACGAATGCGATAAGCCACTGATGTTAACTGATCTTCGTACAACTCTCTTGGTCCCTCTAATTTCCAGGGTTCTTTCCATATGCATTTCCTCTTCTAATCCGGATTGGTAGGAATTGAAAACAAGTTACTTACTGAACTATGGGATAAGATTGTTTATATCATCTACAAATTTTCTGGCCGATTACGCAGTTTGCTGTGCGTCGTCAACTTGATGATTGGTTTGAAATTTCGTTATGTCTTCCAATTCTATAGCACTGTTTGAAGTTATGCAACCATCAACTTCTTTCCTTGAAATCAATGTGATCGATGTCGCGCTCAGTTTCTTTATAATGTAGTAGACCACTACTATTCACATCCTGTAAATTGTATCGAGCATTCCTGAAACGCGCAAACACCAGTTTTTTGGAACAAGTGCGCCTTGACCTCCTTTGAATATGAGTAGTTTTTCTTATACACCACTTTTACTGTTCAGCACGTATCGTCACCATTATACTCCTCTTTTACATTTTTCGCACAATCGTGCGTATACACCACACATTCTACTGATTCATTTAACACTAAAGGAACATTAAAATTTCATGACACATCTTTTTCACTCTGAGAAATTTCTTGGGCTCCCTTCAGACAAAATGTAAACTTTGGCAATTGTTGTTGTAGATATAACGCAATATTTGGTTCGTTTACCGTTGACATTGCTCTACATCTACACGATTACTCTGCAGTTCACACTTAAGTGCCTGACAGAGGGTTCATCGAACCATTTTCATACTACTTCTCTACCATTCCACTCTCGAATGGAGCGTGGGGAAAATGAACACCTAAATCTTTCCGTTGAAGCTCTGATTTCTCTTGTTTTATAATGATGATCATTTCACCCTACGTAGTTGTGTGTCAACGAAATATTTTCGAATTCGGAAGAGAAAGTTGGTGTTTCAAATTTCGTAAATAGATCTCAACGCAAAGAAAGCCGCCTTTGTTTCAGTTACTGCCACCCTAAATCGCGTATTATATCAGTGACACTCCCACCTCTATCTCACTATAACACGAAACGAGCTTCCCTTCTTTGCGCTTTTTCGATGTCCTCCGTCAATCCTACCTGGTACGGATCCCACACCGTGCAGCAATATTCCAGCAGAGGACGGACAAGCGTAATGTAGGCTGCATCTTTAGTGGGCTTGTAGCATCTTCTAAGGGTTCTGCCAACAAAGTTCAGTCTGTTTCGCATTCCCCACAATATTATCTATGTGGTATTTCCAATTTAAGTTGCTCGTAATTGTGATTCCTAGGTATTGAGTCGAAGTGACGGCCCTTAAATTTGTGCGATTTATCATATATCCAAAATTTATCGGATGTCTTTTAGTACCCATGTGAAGGACCTCGCACTTTTCTTTGTTTAGTGCCAATTGTCACTTTTCGCACCATATAGAAATTCTCTCTAGATCATTTTGTAATTGATCGTCTGACGATTTTACTAGACGGTAAATTACAGCGTCATCTGCAAACAATTTAAGGGGGCTGCTCAGATTATCACCTAGATCATTTATGTAAATCAGGAGTAGCAGAGGGCCTATGACACTACCTTGAGGAACGCCAGGTATCACTTCTGTTCTACTGGATGATTTACCGTCTATCACTACGAACTGTGACCTCTCTGAGAGGAAATCATGAATCCAGTCACACAACTGAGACGATACTTCATATGCACGCAATTTGATTAATAGTCGCTTGTGAGGAACGCTATCAAAAGCCTTCTGGAAATCTAGGAATATGTGATCTGAGATCCCTCGTCGAAAGCATTCATTACTTCATGGGAATGAAGAGTTAGCTGTGTTGCTCTGTTTTGTATCAACACCTCTAGCACAGTAGCGCTGTTGCGAGTTAACTCTTCGACTAAGCGGTTTATCTACACTCCGCAGCCTCATGCTGTGCTCACCACTGGATACTTTCAGTTCCTCCCCCTGCTGTTATCAGCAGCCAATATATTGGTTGCATGACAGACGATATGTGGGGCGTCGAACGCCGTAAACATCGGTGGCCTTTCGCGCTCACTCACTCAACGAGTTCCTTTCAGTGACTCTATACAAAGTCTCGGACTTTCTCAGTGTGTCCGCTGCACACATTTTCCAAAATGGTTGTAACTGGATTATCATCTGAAACAGTTAAAACCAAACGCATTTCACATATTTAGTTTACACAATGGTTAAACTGATCGTACGTAATAAAGAATTTTTTAAAAACCAGATTGGTGAAAAAGAAATATTTCAATTGTATAGCTTTGTTATAGCGCCACATTCTGTGGTTTTGTATTTCAGTGTGACTGTGTTCCGGTCCCTGTCTAAACTTATGGGTAGTTTCATGGCTGTCCATAGTCGGTGGTGCACTGCAACAGTTTCCTAGACCTTTTTCTAAATATCATAAACCAAAGACGGTTTACACGTGTGCGATTCGCAAAGACGATGACTGAAAGCAACATACACTACACAGAGAAATGACAACGTAAGCACACAAAGACCACAATTACTGAACGAGTGTTCCGGTTTTTCGAGGACCCCATTCCGTCAGTAAACGTGGCAGAGACCTCTGGGTGGTGGCGACGGTCACAATTGGTGCAATTAGCTGAAACTGAGAGGGGTCAGACTGTAGAAGAGCGCGAGGCTGCTCGGTCCCTTCCAGCGACTGGTCACGCATTGGAGGTTACTTGTCTGCCGTGGCAGTGGACCCATGGAGGCCGCGGCTCCAGGACAGCCGCGACATTATGACGTACGCCTGCGTTGCAGAAACTGTTCAAGCGACTGCAGCACATCGCTACCGGTGGGTCAGCGAGACCTGCCACCAAATGTTTGGCGAAAGGTGGGCCGTGAGTAAGGATGCTGCTCGCGAATCATCCTGCATGACGTCATCATTTCTTAGACCGTTACAGTTCCTGATCTATGTTGATATATATACAAGGAGAGGCACCTAACGTTACCGCTGGATATATTTCGTAAACCACATCAAATACTGACGAACCGATTCCACAGACAGAACGTGAGGAGAGGGGATAGTGTAATTGTTTAATACAAACCATACAAAAATGCACGCAAGTATGTTTTTTTAACACAAACCTACGCTCTTTTAAATGGAACCACGTTAGTTTTGTTAGCACATCTGAACATATAAACAAATACGTAATCAGTGCCGTTTCTTTCATTGTAAAATGTTAATTACATCCGGAGATATTGTAACCTAAGTTGACGCTTGAAACCTCCGACGTTCAGTTGCGTGTTGTAACAAACACCGGCCTCGGTCGGCGAGCAGCATCTGCAGGGACATGTTTACGATGACGATCGTGTTTACGAGTGTGGCTGTAGTGCACTGTTGTGGTTTGGTCTAGCTGTCACAGTATCTGCACGTAGCGCTTGCTGCTATTGTTATTCTGCATTCGTCTCCGCACGCAGACCAACTGTAGTAGACCGTGTTACCAGACGTCTGTGACAGTGTAGTGTTGTAGGAACTGTGACCATGGTGTATTCGAACTCTGAAAAGGCGGAGATGATACTCATCTATGACGAGTGTCCACGAATTGCAGCTGAAGCCTGCAGGGTGTACGCAGAACGGTACCCGGACAGAGAGCATCCAACGTGCCGCACATTGCAAAACATATACCGCCAACTGTATGCAACAGGTATGGTCGTAGCACGCAAACGGGTCCGTAACAGGCCTGTCACAGGAGAAGCGGGTGCATTTGGTGTGTTAGCTGCTGTTGTCATGAACCCACACATCAGTACTCGGGACATTGCGAGAGCCGGTGGACTGAGTCAAAGTAGTGTCATGCGCATACTGCATCGTCACCGCTTTCACCCGTTTCATGTGTCGCTGCATTAGCAATTACATGGTGATGACTTTAATCATCGAGTGCAGTTCTGTCAATGGGCATTAACAGAGAATGCGTTGCAGTTCTACCTGTTTACCGATGAAGCGGATTTCACAAACCACGTGGCAGTGAATCTACGGAACATGCATTGCTGGTCCGTAGACAATCCTCGCTGGCTCAGACAGGTAGAGCGACAGCGACCGTGGACTGTAAATGTATGGTGCAGAATCATTGGCGACCACCTCATTGTTCCTCACTTCATTGCAGGGGCCCAAACAGCTGCAACATACATCGCGTTTCTACAGAATTATCTGCCAACGTTGCTCGAAAATGTCCCACTGGAAACGCGTCGACGAATGTGGTATCAGTATGAAGGTGCACCTGCACATTCCGCAATTAACACTAGACTGACCCTTCACAGGATGTTCGACGGGCGTTTCATAGGACGTGGAGGACGCATAAACTGGCCAGCCCGTTCTCCTGATCTTACACCTCTGGACTTCTTTCTGTGGGATACGTTAAAGGAGAATGTCTACCGTGATGTGCCTACAACCCCAGAGGATATGAAACAACGTATTGTGGCAGCCTGCGGCGACATTACACCAGATGTACTGGGGCGTGTACGACATTCATTACGCCAGAGATTGCAAGTGTGTGCAGCAAGTGATGGCCACCACATTGAACATCTATTGGCCTGACATGTCGAGACACACTCTATTCCACTCCGTAATTGAAAACGAAAACCACGTGTGTACGTGTACCTCACCCCTCATGGTAATGTAAATGTGCGTCAGTGAAAAAAGCCAATAAAAAGGTGGTAGCATATGGACATAATGTGCTGTTCCAGTCTCTTCTGTACTTCAGGTCCATCACCGTTCCCTTTGGATCCCTACGTAATTCGGTGCTCTCCGATACACACGATTCAACAGCGGAGGAGTGGTACTGAAGCGTTTACTTTAGGTTACATCATCTCCGGATGTAATTAACATTTTACAATGCAACAAACGGCACTGATTACGTATTTGTTTATATGTTCAGATGTGCTAACAAAACTAACGGGGTCCCTTTTAAAAAACGGAAGTTTGTGTTGAAAACATACTTCCGTGCAATTTTTTATGGTTTGTATTAACTAATTACAGTAGCCCTCTCTTCACGTTCGGTCTGTGGAATCGATTCGTCAGTATTTGATGTGGTTTACGAAATATATCCAGCGGTAATGTTAGGTGACTCACCCTGTATATACAGGCTGAATCAGGTAGAACTCGCACCGCAGATATTGCGGAAATGGAAAGTGCTATCGACGTGCGGTTTCCACAGAACGGATTGGTTATCAGGGACACGTATTGTTAGTCAATAAACAGATTGTATTAATACCTAGAAAGTGCGTCTTTTGGGCAAACATACTGTGGGGCGGCGGGTAAAAATTTATTAATTAATGCCGTCTTATTCACGCGAGCCTGGCAACCAATTTTGTGGTCAGCCAGAAACCTTAGTTTGCAGTCTGCACGGCCTCATTCTGGACCAGCTCACTGAAAGAAAAGTTTCTGTTCTCCTATTTCTTTGCGGGATCAGGATTATGATTTTAAATCAAAGTGTAAAGTTCCAGTCAAAATTTATATTACGTAAACTTTCTCACAGACAACATTTACAATATCACTATTGTCAATTGAAAGCACGTCTTTCTATTTTAACAGCACATTTAGCACTTCGGAGGTGACCTCTAGGGTACGTTCCTACCAGACTGTCTCTAGCCCTGACTAAAATTACTCAAATGAAATTTTGCAATAAATGTTCAAAATAATGCTCGCCATAAAAGTGGAAGGAAAGTCACCACTTGCCACGCGGAATGACACACTAACAGTTACTCTGGCGAATTCTAATCGATCCAGGACGGTGTAAGTCCTCGCGAGTTCACTGTCCGTTTTTACCGAAAAATACGCACTTTGTAACAGTTGGCTCTGACGTCATCAGAGGCAGAGCGCGATCCGACGTTTGATAGACGTGGATCTTTCAGTAGCTGAATCCGAAGTGAATCTTACCACTGCCTCTCGGGCTGCATTTATATAGGTGCCGGAGCGGACGGCCGAGGGAACATCTGTTGTCTACGACTATCGGCATACTGCATCAGCCTCCGAACGACCACTCTCTCGGGCACATAATCTTCAATAATGTACTTACAAATTACTTCAGAAACTTCTTAATTTTTACTTGTATACAGTAAAGCTGTTTGAAAGCGCAGAAAAGGTTTCAGCTCGCTAGAATAAGAACTTTGCCTTCGTGAATTTTTAAGGTGGAACCAACGGTAGATAGTTTTCTCTGAACCACACCTTTACTAACACTTATATCGGCTGTTATTAATACCGAAACTCTCAGATTTGGTACGTTTTATCATCCACTAAAACCAAAATTCCCTATCATTAAAATTAGAGGTACTTAATCTGTAGTTACGAAATTGGTTTTTACTTAATTACTGAAAAACTATAAGAAGGAGCTTAACGCGGTGTCTCATTATTTCTGGGGTGAATTGAAGCATAAAACAAATTTTCTAGATTCGAAGTCCATTATTTAGCGCCTCTGATTTTTCCTAAAATCGTGGATTTCGCTCTTAATTTTTGTTATATTGTTTTGGAGCCTGCACCACTTATTTATGAGCTCTAAGTACACCTTCTGACCAAATTCTGGCTTTCTCGCTTCATTAATTAGCATCACTCATTTTTACGTAAACTGAAGTCTAGAACATAAAGACTTGGTATTTGGAACATTATAACACTAAACTATATTTTAACAAAGTTTTAAACATAAATTTTGATTTTAATTTTATAATTAACTGTGGTGCAACACTTATGCGCTATGCGCAGACGCGTTAAGGTGACTTGGCGCTACTAGCAGTGAACTGGGGTAGTCTCGGCACGCTCGCTCGCCTCTGTATCTCGCACACCATACAGCATTTGCTTTGCTTGAATACAATTTTTTTAATGGAAAAATGCCTATTGACAACGACAAAATTGAAAGTAGGACAAATTAGAATGTTTGCTGGAGGACACTTTTGCGAGACCTTTACGAGATATTGTAGTTTGAAAAGTTCTCACATTGACACTTGTTTGTGCCACTCATTCTGCATGGCTGTTACGAACATTGTTGTTATGTTCGCTTACAATGTGCTTATGTGCTCCTTGAGTGCAATACTACTTGCTATCATTTAGTATGTGACAGTCCAAGCAGTAGGTCGTGAGTGGACTATGGGATTTACCAACGCAGTAAAAACCGACATGTCACGGTGAACGGAGAGTCTAAGAAGAACGCAGTTCGTTCTTGTACGGTGTATGCGGCAAGGTATCCCAATAGACGTCAACCATCTCGGCGATTATTTATCAACGTCAACCAGTTAAGGGCGTGCGTGCGTGTGTGTGTGTGTGTGTGTGTGTGTGTGTGTGTGTGTGTGTGTGTGTGTGTGTGTGTGTGTTTTACCAAGGGACCAAACTGCTGAGGTCATCGATCCCTAGACTTACACACACACACACACACACACACACACACACACACGAGGGAGCACTCAAACCTCCGGCGAGAGCTGCCGCGCAACTGGTGTGCAGTTGATCAGCACGTTATATCTCACGCAATCGCACGAGGAAGTAGCACGAGTCACGCAAGTATCCCACGCATTCTCCATCGACATAGGTTCCATCCGCATCACGTCAGTCTCCACCAACGGCTGTATGGAAACGATTGTGAGAATCGTGGGCGTTAAGACAGGACACTCAAGATGTATCACGTCTCTTGTTTAGTGATGAAGCTACATTTACCAATAGTTGGCAGGTAATCAGCCAAAACATGCACTATTGGTCTCTTGACAATCCCCGTGGACTTCGTCAGGTGGAACGTCAGCGTCCATGGACTGTAAACGTGTTGTGCGGGGTAGCGAACTATCAGCCCCGAGTCCTAACCAGACTACTACCTACAAAAAGCGTCCAATAGAGAACTTTTTTAATAAACCATATTACTTACACGAAAACAAACAATTACGTTTGAACTTACCAGTGTATAATATGGGTAAACGCTGAAAATAATATCGGACAAATGTCCGCCAAACCTGTGTTGAAAAACCCTTCCTCTTTTCACAAAATTTATAACACGTATTCATACATTCCGAAATCTATTTCCGTAACGGCGCGTTCTGTTGTGTTATATAACCGAAAAGCGTTATCTTTGTTCGTACAAAGACGTGACTTCACGTAACCCACTGGAAATGGTCTCACGGTCTAATGTGGCAAGAACTTGGTGGCTCAATGCTCATAATTCCTCGTTAGGAATGGCAGTTGACAATATCTTGTGGAAGAACTTGTCTTAGGACTATCCATTCCATTTACGGCGAAAGAAAGTCAGTGATCGTGTTTCGGCAACGTACACCATTCCCCATCACTGAAGTGCCTGCGGTATTTTGGATAAAGTGCAGTATCCATACTCTGAGGGTTGGAACTTTAATAGTGGCAACTATTTATTTATAGCTCCTATAAAATACACTCCTGGAAATGGAAAAAAGAACACATTGACACCGGTGTGTCAGACCCACCATACTTGCTCCGGACACTGCGAGAGGGCTGTACAAGCAATGATCACATGCACGGCACAGCGGACACACCAGGAACCGCGGTGTTGGCCGTCGAATGGCGCTAGCTGCGCAGCCGTCAGTGTCAGCCAGTTTGCCGTGGCGTACGGAGCTCCATCGCAGTCATTAACACTGGTAGCATGCCGCGACAGCGTGGACGTCAACCGTATGTGCAGTTGACGGACTTTGAGCGAAGGCGTATAGTGGGCATGCGGGAGGCCGGGTGGACGTACCGCCGAATTGCTCAACACGTGGGGCGTGAGGTCTCCACAGTACATCGATGTTGTCGCCAGTGGTCGGCGGAAGGTGCACGTGCCCGTCGACCTGGGACCGGACCGCAGCGACGCACGGATTCATGCCAAGACCGTAGGATCCTACGCAGTGCCGTAGGGGACCACACCGCCACTTCCCAGAAAATTAGGGACACTGTTGCTCCTGGGGTATCGGCGAGGACCATTCGCAACCGTCTCCATGAAGCTGGGCTATGGTCCCGCACACCGTTAGGCCGTCATCCGCTCACGCCCCAACATCGTGTAGCCCGCCTCCAGTGGTGTCGCGACAGGCGTGAATGGAGGGACGAATGGAGACGTGTCGTCGTCAGCGATGAGAGTCGCTTCTGCCTTGGTGCCAATGATGGTCGTATGCGTGTTTGGCGCCGTGCAGGTGAGCGCCACAATCAGGACTGCATACGACCGAGGCACACAGGGCCAACACCCGGCATCATGGTGTGGGGAGCGATCTCCTACACTGGCTGCACACCTCTGGTGATCGTCGAGGGGACACTGAATAGTACACGGTACATCCAAACCGTCATCGAACCCATCGTTCTACCATTCCTAGACCGTCAAGGGAACTTGCTGTTCCAACAGGACAATGCACGTCCGCAGGTATCCCGTGCCACCCAACGTGCTCTTGAAGGTGTAAGTCAACTACCCCGGCCAGCAAGATCTCCGGGTCTGTCCCCCATTGAGCATGTTTGGGACTGGATGAAGCGTCGTCTCACGCGGTCTGCACGTCCAGCACGAACGCTGGTCCAACTGAGGCGCCAGGTGGAAATGGCATGGCAAGCCGTTCCACAGGGCTACATCCAGCATCTCTACGATCGTCTCCATGGGAGAATAGCAGCCTGCATTGCTGCGAAAGGTGGATATAGACTGTACTAGTGCCGACATTGTGCATGCTCTGTTGCCTGTGTCTGTGTGCCTGTGGTTCTGTCAGTGTGATCATGTGATGTATCTGACCCCAGGAATGTGTCAATAAAGTTTCCCCTTCCTGGGACAATGAATTCACGGTGTTCTTATTTCAATTTCCAGGAGTGTAGTTACGTGTTTCAAAAGATTTACTGGCCTTCAAAGTAGTCACTAGCATTGAGTATATCCCGTTGCCATAGGTGTCGAAGTCGTAGGATACTCTTAGCAGTGCCAGTTGTGTTGATACTTTGGGCGGCACGGTCTACTGCCCGACAAATTTGTAGCAGTTCTGAAGCGAATACCGTGAAGTGTTTCCTCCAGTTTAGAAATCGAGTTGAACTTACGAGGGCTTTAGTCAGGGGAATGCTGTAGGTGCTATAGCACTTAGCTGCCCCGTCAGTCAAACAAATCAGTAACAGGTTGCACCGTACGTGCTTGGGCATTCTCCCGTAAAATGATGGTCAGGTCCTGCAGAAAGTGTCATCACTTCTGTCTCTATACTATTAATTTTTGGGACACTACCTACGACCAGCTTAGAGACAGAAGTGATGACACTTTCTGCAGGACCTGACCATCATTTTGCAGGACAATGCTCAAGTACGTCTAGTGCAAGCTGTTACCGATTTATTTGATGGGGCTGCTAAGTGTTGTACCACCTACTGCACTCCCCTGACTTAAGCTCTCGTGAGTTCAACTCGATTTATAAACTGAAGGAAACACTTCACGGCATTCGCTTCAGAACTTCTACTTTCGCCGATCTGGACTACAATCTAAATTACTGTGGCAATATTTTCAGCTGACCGGCCGGTACGACATCGCTTTGGTGACTTAACGTAAGGAACTTAAGCAGTTTTCTCAGAATTTGCTGTTATTCGTCGAAATTTTGATGAACTGGAATCATTCCACAGAACGAAAATCTTATACAATTTGCAAGGCATCTCTAGAGGCATCTCTAGAGAATTTTCCTCTTATTTTTAACACCTTTGATTTTGAAAATTGGTCGACGATAAAGCGACTTATTGACTAACTCAATGGATGTAGATGACAACCGAGTAGTAAGTGCTGTCAACCGATCAGAACGAAAATGACGTTCAGTACAATTATACGTTATTATTGGAGCGCATACAAAAACGACTTAATGGGAAAAGTAAGAAACCCAACTAGCCTGTTCACAGATGATGTTCATCATCAGTGTTTTGCCCTAGGAGAGGTCTTCATGGGTAGCTCTACATGCAGTCCTGTTATTTTCCACCCACTTCATTTCCTCATAATTGTTTCCTATCGTTATATGAGCCACCATCTGGTTTCTCCTTATTCTCCTTCTCCTTCTTCCATTGAACATTCCTTCCATAGCCTCCATCTCTTCTCACCAAATGTACAAGCCAATTGTGTTTCGTCTTCCAGATTACCTTTAAAAATTTTCTTTCCCTCACTTTTATCGACACCTCACACCTCACTTTGTCTACGCATTATATCCCTTCTACCCTCCTCTAAATCCACCTATCAGACGCTTATATTCTTCTTTCTTCCTGTTTCTCAGTATCCATGTCTCTGCTCTGCAAAATGCCTCGTTCCATATGACACACTACGCCAGTCTTTTCCTCACTTCCCTCTCCATTCACCCACATTGAAGCCTCCCCTTCCTATTAAACGCCTCCTTGGAAATTGTTTTAATCTTGTTGTTTCTCATGTCGTCCAGAATTATGCTTTCCAGATATTAGAAAGCACTAACTTGTTCTACATTTTCCTTCCAAACTTTTCAGTTCTTATTTTTTTGCATTTTTCATCATC
The DNA here is from genome assembly GCF_023897955.1 of Schistocerca gregaria. Classification (NCBI taxonomy): domain Eukaryota; kingdom Metazoa; phylum Arthropoda; class Insecta; order Orthoptera; family Acrididae; genus Schistocerca; species Schistocerca gregaria. Next base: position 475,058,488 of record NC_064926.1, read on the forward strand.
CATTTTGTCTTTTTCTTATTAATTCTCATTCTGAATTCCTCACAGCTCTTATTTAATTCTTTTAACATTTCAATTATAGTTCTTTCGCTCTCTGGCAATAACATTTTATTATCCGCAAATCTAGTATATTCTGTCCTAATCCGCAATCTGCCTTTCCGTTTCAAACATTTCTGAATAATATGCTGCAAATATTTGTTAAACATTACTAAGGAGACGCACCAGCCTTGCCTCTGTCATTTCATTACCGAACTGTACTCATATTTTCTGTTGTAGATATAGGTTCTTAATGAGGCCTCTAGTCCTCCATTCGACACCATTCTTCCTTAGAATGTCCATTAATTTATTTCAATGCACCCTTTCAAAGGCGTTATCCAAGTAGATGAAAACAGTGTAAACTTCTCTTTTAATGTATCTGTCACCTATAATTCTCAGCAGTCCAACTGAGTATCATGTATCTTTCTCCCTTCTAAATCCATACTGTTTCTCTGCAAAACTTTTTCCCAGTCTTCCGTACAGTCTTTATTTATTACGCTTAGCAGAACTTTTGCCAGATAAGAAATCAAACTTATGGTTCTAAAAACTTCACATTTCTTGGCAATGATTTTCTTCTCAATTGGTATCATTGCTGCTGAGAAAAAGTCATCCGAACATTCATGTTTCCCATATTACACAAGTGAGTTATCTCTTTAACACCACTTCTCCCGATGTTCTTAAACATCTCTGCTGGTAATCCATGACTTCCACTTGCTTTATAATTCTTCATCCCTCTTAAAGCCCTTTCTGCGTCTTCTTCCAAGATGGTGCATCCTTTCTTCTCTTCTGTAACTTTCGTCTCCTCTTAATTCAGTATAGTTTGGTTTTTGATGAGCCTCATATCAGGCCCTACATCATCTTTCCACCATCCCAAAACACTTCCTCCCGTTTATGCACCATATCACCATCACTTCTATTTATTCCTATACTTGTCCTCCTCTTCTCTGCTTCAAAGACTAGGCCAGCAACTAATATATTCATTATTTCGTGTTTTTCTTCCTTTTATAGTGTCTCTAGTTCTTGCCATCTCTCTTTCATCCATGTCTTCCTTGCCTTTTCTGTCTCTCCCCTTAATCCATTATCAGCTCCCTGTATATTATTTTTCCTTCCTTAGTTCCTACTGCCTTCCAGTTCCTTTTTTCTTCCAACTTACCCAGCATTGCCTTTGTTACTCATTCTTTCCTCATTCTTTCGAACTTCTTCCACCTACAACTTCTTCTGCAGATTACTTAAGATTTCATCTCATCCTTTCCCATTTCTCGTTTGCACCCTATTCATTAAGCTTTCTATCCCTTTTTGACATAAATAGGTTTTCCAATTCAGCATCCTTATCTTCTTTCTTTAGTCTTTATGGTCAAATTTCTCTTGGTTTCCCTCCTCTCACTCTCTTCAACCTTACTTGCAGATAAGGACTTGTGGTCTGAAGCTATGTGCGGTCCAGGATATGCTTCATTAGGCAGTTCTTGTACCTATTCTAAATTATGATATAACCAAATTGGCATCTGTCGTCATTCATGTCTATCTTCATCTTCTGTGATGTTCATACTATGCGTTTCCAATCAGAAGAGCATTTTCTCTCCAGAAATTTACTAGCCTTTATCTCCAGTCGTTCCTATTTCCATATTCAATCTTCCAAATATTCCCTCTTTTCCTTCTCGTACCACTGTATTCAAATCCCCCATTACGATGATGCAGGCGTTTCTTTTCTCTTTATCCATAATTTCTTCAATCTTTTCATAAATCTCCGCTACTTCGTCTTTCTGTTGACTTGTTGGCGTGTATATTTATATTTTAACGACATTCTTTTTGTCATCCTTTCATATCGCCATCAGCAGTCTTATCTATGTACTCCACATTACATATTTATTTCATCAATAGTTTTACAATCATAATAATGATCTAAGAAGTCGCGAAGCTAGAAAACTGTAGGTAACCTGCAGACATCCACGCTTGGTGCAAGAATTGGCATCTGAACCTCAACATAAGCATATCTAAGTATTTCACATAAATAGGTGAAATATCCGTTATTTTAATACAGTATTCCTGACTAACACCTGGGAACACACTGTTAAATATCTGGAAGAACGCTCGCGGACCAGTTAAAGTGAAACGACCACATGAAACTAATCGTAGGAAAGGCAGATGTCATGGGAAGAATCTTCGGAGAGTACATTCCACCCACGAGTGAGATAGCTTATAAACACTACTTACAGCGACAATGTTAGTCGCAGCCTTCACTAGACAGTACTGATGGTGAAGACGGAGAAGGTCCAGGGAACAGAACGCCTTTCGTCACGGATTCGTTCAGTAAGCGCGAAACCGTTCCGGAGACGATCAACCCGTCCGAGTGTCAGGCGTTACAGGACAGGCGTTGTGTACATCAGTGACTTAAGTGGGGAAGTGTTAACCAACATACTGCATCGTCCTACATATATCTTGCAAAAAAACGATGAAGGTAAAATTAGAAAGAGTAGAGATGATAAGGACGTTTACCAAAAGTCTTTCTACCCATTCTCCATTCGTGAGTGGAATAGCTGGTGTACTGTCTAGTCCGCCGTGCTAAATCACAAGACAATTTGACTACACAGTCACTGTAGTTCAAATAAGACGCTATTTCACAACATACAAACTTCGTTTTGATCACTTTATTAATTAAGTACACTGAAAGCTATCTTTCGCTGTTATTACTGAAATGTACGCCTTATAATCATGCCTGACAAGTACAGAGCTTGTCACAATGCGCCTGATACATAGGGCTCTATCCATTTTTTATGACAACTGCAATAACAGTGATTGCAATGTTAAATAGGTAAAGCAACAGAGACTCACACAGGTAAAATGGAAAGGCCTACTATAAAGTCCTAGATGACACGGGAGACATTGATTCTAATTGGCGAAAGGACAAAATATAAAAATACAGCAAATCAAGCACGTGGAATGGAATACAGACATCTAAAAAATGAGACTGGCAAAGTGCAAAATTGCCAAAGGAAAGACAGATACCGCTTATAGGAAAATTAAAGAGACCTTTCCAGGAAAGAGAGGCAACTGTATGAATATCAAGACCGCAAATGGCAAGCCATTACTAAGCAAAGAGAAGAAAGGAAAGATGAAAGGTGGAAGGAATATATACAGGGTTTATATAAGGAAAACAATCTTGAGGAACATGTTATAGAAAGAGAAGAGGAAGTAGGTGAAGATGAGATGAGAGGTACGGTACTGCAAGAAGAATTTGACAGAGCGCTGAAAGACGTAAGTATTAACAAGGGCTCTAGCATAGACGACATTCCTTCAGAATTACTTAGATTCTTGGGAGAATCAGCCATCACATAATTATTCAACCTCTGTGCAATCTATATGTGAGAAGCGAAATACCCTCATACTTCCGGAAGAATGTAATAATTCCAATCCCAAAGATGGCATGTGCTGACATGTATAAATGCAACCTAGACAACAGTTTAACAAGTCGTGGTTGCAAAATATTAGGACGAATTGTTTACTGGACAACATAAAAACTTTCAGAAGCCAACCTCGGGGAAAATCAATTTTGGTTCCGGAGAGATGTAGGAACACGCGAGGCAATACTAAACCTACGACTCACCATAGAAGATAGCATTTATAGATTTAGAGAAATCGTTCGACAATGTTAACGGGATTGCACTCATTGAAACTCTGAAGGTGGTAGGGAAGGAGCGAAAGGTTTTTCACAGCTTGTGCGGAAACAAGACTGCAGTCATAAGAGCCTAAGGACATGAATTAAAAGCAGTAACTGACAACGGGTTGTAAGACTATCCCCGATGTTATTCAATCTACGTGGGACCATCAATACGTAATGTAACACTTCTTTTTCTGAAAGCTGGTTGGTTTTATTCAGGATTCCAATACATCATATTTTTCCCCACTCTTTAGGCTACGTAACCTTAGTTTTGAACATATCTTCGTTCAATACGACAGCTTTACGCCACTTTACTGCGACCCGTGTGCCTGAACGGTGCCACTGCGGCCGGCCGGAGTGGCCGTGCGGTTCTAGGCGCTATAGTCTGGAGCCGAGCGACCGCTACGGTCGCACGTTCGAATCCTGCCTCGGGCATGAATGTGTGTGATGTCCTTAAGTTAGTTAGGTTTAATTAGTTCTAAGTTCTAGGCGAGTGATAACCTCAGAAGTTAAGTCGCATAGTGCTCAGAGCCATTTTTGGTGCCACTGCATTGGTCCATGTTGGAGCCAACGTCTTGCTGCATCAATAACTTCCCCATCATCCAGTTATGCAGCGAAGTGTTTGTGAACTGTCAATCACGTCGAATGAGAGTGTCCGGAAGTTCCAACATTGCAGGACTCACAGCTAATATCCGATTTCTCTATTCACTAACAGAACCTGTTCCTCGCTCCTGTATCCACTATAGAACCACACAGCGAGCAAAGGAAGATATAACATGGATGAGTTTTGGTATTTTGGCAGTAAAGTAACTGATGATAGCCGAAGCAGAAAGGATAAAAATGCAGACTAGCAACAGCAAGAAAAGTAAATCTGATAAAGGGGAATTTATTAACATTTGGTATAAATTTTAGAATTAGAAAGTCAATTCTGATGGTATTTGTCTGCAAAGTAGCTTTGTACGGAAGTGTTACGTGGACAATAAGCACAGAAGAAGAGAAGAGAAGCTTTTGAAATGTAATGAATAGATGAATACTGAAGATTAGATAGACAGATCGAATAACAAACGAGGGGGTACTAAACCGATATAGGAAACAAAATATATTTGTGGCACAAGTCGACTGGAAGAACGGATCGTTTCACAGGATCTATCCTGAGGCATTAAGAAATCGTTAATCTGGTAATGGAAGGAAGTACTGGGAGTAAAAATTAAAGATGGATACCGAGGCTGTAACACAGTAAGGAGGGTGAAATATACAGGGAGGTCCACTGATCGTGGGCGGGCCAAATATCTCACGAAATAAGCGTTAAAGGAAAAAAAAACTACAAAAGAACGAAACTTTTCTACCTTGAAGGGGGAAAAATGGCGCTATGGTTGGCCCGCTAGACTGCGCTGCCATAGGTCAAACTGATATTAACTGCGTTTTTTTTTTTTAAATAGGAACCCCCATTTTTTTATTACATATTAGTGTAGTACGTAAAGAAACATGAATGTTGTAGTTCGACCACTTTTTTACCTTTGTGATAGATGGCGCTGTAATAGTCACAAACATGTGGCTCACAATTTTAGACGAACAGCTGGTAACAGTTAAGTTTTTTAAATTAAAATACAGAACATAGGTATCTTTGGACATTTTATTTCGATTGTTCCAATGTGATACATATACCTTTAGGAACTTATCATTTCTGAGAACGCATGCCGTTACAGCGTGATTACCTGTAAATACCACATTAATGCAATAAATGCTCAGAATGATGTCCGTTAACCTAAATGCATTTGGCAATACTTGTAACGGCATTCCTCTCAACAGCGAGTAGTTCGCCTTCCGTAATGTTCGCACATGCATTGATAGCCGGCCACGGTGGTCTAGCGGTTCTAGGCTCTCAGTCCGGAGCCGCGCAGCCGCTACGGTCACAGGTTCGAATCCTGCCTCGGGCATGGATGTGTGTGATGTCCTTAGGTTAGTTAGGTTTAAGTAGTTCTAAGTTCTAGGGGACTGATGACCACAGATGTTAAGTCTCATAGTGCTCAGAGCCAGCCATGGATTGATAATGCGCTGACGCATGTTGTCAGGCGTTGTCGGTGGATCACGATGGAAAATATCCTTCAACTTTCCCCACAGAAAGAAATCCGGAGACGTCAGATCCGGTGAACGTGCGACGACCAATCCACCTATCATGAAATATGCTACTCAATATCGCTTCAAACGCACACGAGCTATATGCCGCACATCCATCATGTTGGAAGTATATCGCCATTCTGTCATGCAGTGAAACATTTGTAGTAACATCGGTAGAACATTACGTAGGAAATCAGCATACATTGCACCATTTAGATTGTCATCGATATAATGGGGGCCAATTATCCTTCCTCCCATAATACCGTACCATACATTAACCCGCCAAGGTCGCTAATGTTCCACTTGTGCAACCATCGTGGATTTTCCGTTGCCCAGTAGTGCATATTATGCAGGTTTACGTTACCGCTTTTGGTGAATGATGCTTCGTCGCTAAATAGAACGCGTGCAAAAAATCTGTCATCGTCCCGTAATATCTATTGCGCCCAGCAGCAGAGCTGTCCACGACTTTCAAAGTCGTCGCCATGCAATTCCTGGTGCATAGAAATATGGTACGGGTGCAGTTGATGTTTATGTAGCATTCTCAACACCGACGCTTTTGAGATTCCCGATTCTCGCGCAGTTTGTCTGCTACTGATGTGCGGATTAGCCGCGACAGCAGCTGAAACACCTACTTGGGCATCATCATTTGTTGCAGGTCGTGGTTGACGTTTCACATGTGGCTGAACACTTCCTGTTTCCTTAAATAACATAACTATCCGGCGAACGGTCCGGACACTTGGATGATGTCGTCCAGGATACCGAGCAGCATACATAGCACACGCCCGTTGGGAGTTTTGATCACAATAGCCTTACATCAACACGATACCGACCTTTTACGCAATTGGTAAACGGTCCATTTTAACACGGGTAATGCATCACGAAGCAAATACCGTCCGCACTGGCGGAATGTTACGTGATACCACGTACTTATACGTTTGTGACTATTACAGCCCCATCTATCACAAATCGAAAAAAGTGGTCCAACTACAACGTTCATATTTCTTTACGTACTACACGAATAGGTAATAAAAAGTGGGGGTCCCTACTTAAAAAAAACAAAAAAAAAACGCAGTTGATATCCGTTAGACCTATGGCAGCGCCATCTAGCGGGCCAACCGTAGCGCCATCTGGTTTCCTCTTCAAAATCGTTCAAATGGTTCTGAGTACTATAGGACTTAACTGCTGAGGTCATCAGTCCCCTGGAACTAAGAACTACTGAAACCTAACTAACTTAAGGACATCACACACATCCATGCCAGAGGCAGGATTCGAACCTGCGACCGTAGCGGTCGCTCGGTTCCAGACTGTAGCGCCTAGAACCGCTCAGCCACTTTGGCCGGCTCCCTCTTCAAGCTAGACGTGTTTCATTCTTTGTAGTTGATACTTATTTCGTGAAATATTTAGCCCGGTCACTGTCAATGGACCCCCTGTATAGGGGTTGCAGTAGTTTTGCAGATTTGAAGGGGTTTTGCGCATGACAGGTTAACAACATGGAGAGTTGCATCAAACCAGCCTTTGCTCCACCACCACCGTATATTCTGTCACTAAGGATATTAAACTAGAATGCACAGCTACCAGATAAGCTACGTATCTGTTTGATAGTAATAAATATACCTTTTCCAAGGTGTTATTAATCTGTGTGATGGACAAAGAACGCCACATTAATTGCGTTGAAATCGGAGAGCGAAACCACAGCGATTAATAATAATTGTGTGGAGAAGAATTTATTCCATTCAATTCTGGATGGCTGATACAACAATCGTTTGGAATTATTTGAGAGTGAAAGACATTCTTGATGTGAAGTTACATACTTCACTAAGACTTTTTACCATTTTTGGATTTCATCAGTTTGTGTGAGCGCTAAACGGGTCCATTGTGCCGCACACAGCTGAAACCGCGTTTGTATTTTTGTAAGTGAGGTCGTATGCTCTTCTGCTACGATGAAGTTTGCTAGTGTGATTAACGTTCCCCTCTCATTGTGTATCACGTGGCCGGTTACCCTTACACAATCTGATGGTGCCTCAAAATAGTGAGACGCGTTATTGAAATAAATAAATTCGCAACCCAGACTTTCCGTGTGAAATTGTGCAGGGTCTGGATTCGAGGGCTGAAGGGTTCTGTTTGCTGCCTGGCGGATGGCAGTGCTTCTTTTAAGGCTACGTGACAAGTAGTAATACACTGCTAAATGGCCTCTGTAGTTAATTATTTCACTCGAAAAAAGACCATAGTAATAGAGTAAATATGAAGCTGTCAACAGGAGATATACACGGCGCAGCTAAAGGTAATTTTAAAAATTCTGGAATTTATAGAGAACAGAATTCGGAACGCTTTGATGAAAGGCACCTATAGCCAGAAATGTGAAATAAAATTTCTACAGCACTACGCACTTTCTATGCATCCAGCGGCCTAAATGAAGCACCAGAGTATTTTATTTCGGAAAACTTTTATTGACAGTAGAGTACAGCCGAACGCACTTAACCGAATCTGTGGCTTCACTGCTGTAAAGTATTCAGTGCGAATACCATCAACTGTGTTATATAAAGTGCGAAGACGAACGATGTTTTGTCTTACTATGTGTAAGATTCCGCGCTCCCACCTCATGGTGTCAACCGTTGAAAAGATGCGCTCAATAAGCTCAGTTACTGTCCATAGTGGTATTGAGAACACAAGAGTCCTTACACATTCCCAGAGGAAGTAGTAAAGAGCTGTGAGGTTATGGGAGGCGCACGGTCCAAGGAACTGTGCGTCCTCTTTCCAAATGCTCTCTGGCTGAAGATGTATGTGAGACTTGTTCCGGCTACATGACCAATGAGCGCTGGAGCATCAGTGTTCTGAAACCACAAAAGTAGTGCTTACCTGTAAGTAAGTCCATGAACCATGGCCCTTGCCGTTGTTGGGGAGGCCTGCGTGCCTCCACGATACAGATAGCCGTACCGTAGGTGCAACCACAACGGAGGGGTATCTGTTGAGAGGCCAGAAAAACGTGTGGTTCCTGAAGAGGGGCAGCAACCTTTTCAGTAGTTGCAGGGGCACCAGTCAGGATGACTGACTGATCTGGCCTTTTAACACTAACCAAAACGACCTTTCTGTGTTGGTACTACGAACAGCTGAAAGCAAGGGGAAACTACAGCCGTAATTTTTCCAGGGGACATGCAGCTTCAGACAGAGTTGTAGCCTGTCCACGATGTTATTCGATCTGTATATTGAGCAAGCAGTAAAGGAGACAAAAGAAAAATTCGGAGTAGGAATTAAAAGCCATGGAGAAGAAATTAAATCTTTGACGTTCGCCGATGACATTGTAATCCTATAAGACACAGAAAAGGACCTGGGAGAGCAGCTGAACGGAATGTACAGTGTCTTGAAAGGAGGATGTAAGATGAACATCAACAAAAGCAAAACGAGGATAATGGAATGTAGTCGAATTGAGTCGGGTGATGCTGAGGGAATTAGATTAGGAAATGAGACACTTAAAGTAGTAAAGGAGTTTTGCTATTTGGGGAGCAAAATAACTGACGATAGTCGCAGCAGAGAGGATATAAAATGTAGACTGGCAATGGCAAGGAAATTGTTTCTGAAGAAGAGAAATTTGTTAACATCGAGTATAGATTTGAGTGTCAGGAAGTCGTTCCTGGAAGTATTTGTATGGAGTGTAGCCATGTATGGAAGTGAAACATGGAGGATAAATAGTTTGGACGAAAAGAGAATAGAAGCTTTCGAAATGTGGTGCTACAGAAGAATGCTGAAGATTAGATGGTTAAATCTCATAACTAATGAGGAGGTACTGAATAGAATTGGGGAGGAATTTGTGGCACAACTTGACTAGAAGAAGGGATCGGTTGGTAGGACATATTCTGAGGGATCAAGGGACCACCAGTTTAGAGTTGGAGGGCAGTGCGGAGGGTAAAAATCGTAGAGGGAGACCAAGAGATGAATACACTAAACAGGTTCAGAACGATGTAGGTTGTAGTAGCTACTGGGAGATGAAGAAGCCTGCACAGGATGGAGTAGCATGGAGAACTGCATCAAACCAGCCTCTGGACTGAAGACCACAGCAACAACAACAACAACAACAACAACAACAACATGCAAGTAAAGGTTCTACAGAAGTTCAGGTTAAGCATTTTTCAGAAACCTCGAATACCAGTCACCATCAAACGATCTGGTGAGATGTGCGGTCCAATAAGGTGATCTCTAAGAATCCCAGACGACTTAACATCTGTGGTCATCAGTCCCCTAGAACTTAGAACTACTTAAACCTAACTGACCTAAGGACAGCACACACAGGCAGGATTCGAACCTGCGACCGTAGCAGTCGCGCGGCTCCGGACTGAGCGCCTAGAACCGCTCGGCCACCGCGGCCGGCGAGAATCTCTCCTAGTAACTCCTCGTAAAGGTAGTGCGTAGCTTTTTTACGGTCCGGTGGTAGCTGTATAAACTTTATTTTACGTTTCCGACTATAGGTTCCTCATATCAAATCGTTCCGAATTTCATCCTCTACAATCTACCAAATTTCTAAACCGTCGCTCTGTTACACAATGTCTAGCCGCTTTTTAGCCTAATCCTTTCAGACCTGAATGTTTTCTAGAGAACGGAAAATTTTTCTTTATGTGGTGATGCTCTCAGGTGATTTTTTAATGATTTTAGATGCAAGATTTACACAAAAATATGTACCCGTTTCCAAAACATACTTTGTACACTTGGTTTCATTTTATGGACCAAAAGACTAATTACGAAATATTCTCTGTTGTATTCAATACCAAAATCTTCAATCAATAATTACCATGCATAATAACGATAACAATATTCGATTATCTACTGGAATATAGTGAATCAACCGCGTCAGGGTATTCTGATGACGCGAGCTGCTGTGCACTGCTACGTTGACTTGCTGATATTTTAATAGAGATTTCCAACAGTTGGCAGCACCTGCGAATGATGAAAAGGTTGAAAATTCACAAATTTTTACCTCAGGTTTCCATTGAGAAACAATACTTCTGTCGGTGCTAAGACACAGTAAAATTTAATGTACACATTTGTAGCCAGAGGGTCTGAAAGGGTTAAATGCGGACGGAGCAGCCTTTTTAGAAGTAGCCGCTTGATTTGTAATTTATTTTAATAAATGTCTCTGGCGTATGCATGAATAGCATAAAGCCGTGTTGTGATTGTTTATTTTAACACAGCACGCATATTTCGTTCCTATGATTTGCTTGTCCTTTGTTAATGGATACATCAACTCGTTTCACATCCCTGAAATTTCTCCTTTTAATGATACCTACGGAACACGGTGTATGAATAAATAAATAAAATTGTATAGTCCTCGTTAAAAAGGTAACTGGCGTCGTGGCTGACGTTTCAGAAATAGTTTTCCATCCAACGTGGTTGAGAAGAGCCGGCGGCGAATGCATGGAGCTCCTTCTGTTTGCATACCTTTCCCGTTTCCCTTCCGGTTAGGGACCGGGAGTGGCAGGATATCCTGAGAAATACGGTGCTGCGTCGATAAGATAGTGGGCCCAGTTTCTACAGTGTGTATCGAACGAGGATAAGTCTATTTATATAGAACGATAACTTGTCTCGCTGCGACAGCACAGACCATTCGGCCAATATAAAGTTTTACTTTATTATTCCGTTTCGGCTGGTCCCGGCGGAGGTTCGAGTCCTCCCTCGGGCTTGGGTGTCTGTGTTTGTCCTTAGGATAATTTAGGTTAAGTAGTGTGTAAGCTTAGGGACTGATGACCTTAGCAGTTGAATCCCGTAACACACACACACACACACACACACACACACACATTATTCCGTTTCAAAAGTAGACAACTAGTATAAAAGGCGTTCTTACAAAAACAGCTTTATCATTTTGCTTTTCACTACTTAAACTTGTTTTGGAAGCTCTGAATGTGTTGAAGTTACGTCATCCCAGTTTGGTTCCACGAATTCAGAATGGATGGAAGTTTTACAACGATCAACCGTGGCAGACTCTGTACGATGTCCGTTCAAATCTCTACATCTGACATCGAAGGTAACCGTTTATTGCTGTTGTGTCAACATTTCTTTCGGGGATGATAACAACATTTTGAAAGTCTTAGATTTTCATTATTCTTATTGAACTGAACCATCAACATCATACATCAGCGACGATCGACAACCAGCACTACAGTGCAGTCGGTGATCTTTTACGGCGAAAGCTCAACAACATATAACAGGCAACTCTCAGCTATACTATTTCGGTACGTAATATTTAACATTTCCCGAGAGAATTGGTGTTTTAGCTGGAACATAGTATAACGAGTACCCGAGCAAAATAGGGCTCTTTCGTACGTGTGTTGATCTTGTTATTAGTTGAGAAGGTATGTTCATATTCTTATATTCAAATTTTGTCTGTTTTATGAAATCTGACAAAAAGTCAAACAAATAAATCCATACACATTATAAATGTATGTGTGTGTGTGTGTGTGCGCGCGCGCCAGTTCTTTTACTAACCACTCTACAGATTTCAACCAAGCTTGTTACACGCATCACTTACTGTCAGGCAACAATCGCTGTGGAGGTAAGAACCATATACCGATCATAATTCAGTAGATATGACGTCATAAGTAATGAGCTGCATGAAGTAGTTCCGCGTCATGCATGAAGTTTTGATACATTTCTTCTGTACTACTAAGACACTCCTACAATCGAGCCAACTTAAGGAAATCCCTGACATCTGGCAGCGCTTTTGACAGCTTTCGGGCGAAAACAATAGACGTCTATAGAGCTATGAAGAGGCGTTGCCATAGAGACATTTACCAAATTGCGTCGCAGGCACACAAAGCAGCTGCACCCAGCGCATAGAAAGTGTTCGGGATGATCTCGCACCGAGTGTACTGCAGGAGGACATACAGGGTATTCAAAAATTCAGTGTCAAATCAAACGGGGATGATACAGGAAACAAAAACAGATGTATTTAGTGAAGCAACTGTGTGTCCGAAACCCATACTGCAAAAGCACTGAACATGCGTAGGTAATACACGAGTGGAGCAGAACGTTGTGCCTAACGCTGGTGGTTTGAGATACGTAATACGTCGTGAGGTCATGATCTACGTCACTGAGTCACTGAACAGTGGGTCACACTAGTGCCACATGACAGTTGCAATCTCAACATGCAGCGCTACACATGGGGAAAAAAAAGTGAGACATGCAGCTTGGGTACGGTGCGGCTGAAAGCTGGAGGAGGACGTGGTTGCAGCATGGTGGGGCCCAGAGCGTACTGCAAAACCACTCCGAGCAGTAATAACCAGCGCTTTTGGCAATCGGCCGATAGCCCGCTACAGTCGCAGGTTCGAATCCTGCCTCGGGCATGGATGTGTGTTCTGTCCTTAGGTTAGGTAGGTTGAAGTAGTTCTAAGTTCTAGGGGACTGATGACCTCAGCAGTTAAGTCCCATAGTACTCAGAGCCATTTCAACCATTTGAACTAAAAGCATTTGACACTGTTACTTCTTAATCACACACAGTAACTTCGTCTATACTCAGTACTCCAACAACAGTACGAGTTTCTGCCACATGGTTGCCCTGCGAAATACATTTGAATTCGTCCCAGTTATCATCCCTGTTACTTTGGTCACTGAAGTTTGTAACTCCCTGTGTAAGGCTTCGTTTCTGACAGAAAATGAATAACCTTGCAATTCCGTGGTTTGTCAGCTAGCAGAAAATAAAATAAAGAAGCTATAGATGAGTGGTCCATACACCAAGTTCAAGTTATCTTCATCGTTGAGTTTGGAAAGCTCACACGCCATGAGCTGAACGCCTAAATACAGACTGAGACTAAATTAGAAACTAGTATGAGTTTCACTGTCATTGAATAATTGTTTCCCCAGGGATTTATATCGTTAATTATTCAATCTGCCTAGTTAGTTCACTTGCCAAGTTATTGCGAGGGCGTGGTGAAAAGTAATGCCTCCGAATTTTTTTATGTGAAAACACTTAAAGCTTTTTGAATGAAACTAAATTTATCATCATCCTACATGAAGCTTCCTGGCAGATTAAAACTGTGCCGGACCGAGACTCGAACTCGGGCCCTTTGCTTTTCGCGGGCAAGTGCTCTACCATTTGAGCTACCCAAGCACGACTCACGCCCCGTCCTCACAGCTTTACTTCTCCCAGTACCTCGCCTCCTACAATCCAAACTTTACAGAAGCTCTCCTGCGAACCTTGCGCAACTAGCACTCCTGAAAGAAAGGATATTGTGGAGACGTGGCTTAGCCACAGCCTTGGGGACTTGCCCGCGATAGGCAAAGGTCCTGAGTTCGAATTTCGGTCCGGCACACAGTTTTAATATGCAGGTAGTTTCATATCATCACACACTCTGCTGCAGAGCGAAAATCTCATTCTGGAATAATCCTATATCTTTTTTTTTTCCTTCATGTCTACATATTTATTTCCTCAACATAGTTACGCTGGGGAAGAAACATTTCTCCCAACGAGAGACAACATTGTTGATACCGTCAATGTGGAAAGCTTAACTTGGTTGGCGGAGCCACAACCTCACCTCTGCTTGCACCGCTTCATCAGTATGAAAGTGACGTCCTCGAAGGTGTTTTTTAAGTTTTGGAAACTTAAGTAAAGCTCACGAGACCAAGTCGGGACTGTATGGAGGATGATCGATGACAGTGAACCAAGTTGTGGGATGTTGCAGTGGTCGCGTGTGACGTGGCATTGTCACGCTGCAGGAGGGGATGCCCCATGTATGAACGAACAATTCGAATTCATGATTTCAGTTTTCTGAGGGTCCCACAGCGAAGTCTACAGTGGTGCCTAGACACACCAATTCCAAATGCGTCACACTTTGGACACCCCAGAACACTGTGAGCATGAGCACCACAGAACGCTGGGAGCATGACTGTCTAATGATGGCATAGTCTGTAACATTTTTGGCGTCGGTGTTCCTCTGTCACACACACTGAGGTTAGGACCACCGTTTCCTTCGTTATTGGCACGAACGACCCAACGTTCACATGACTGATATTCACACAATCACCTACGTTCAAATGGCTCTGAGCACTATGGGACTTAACATCTGAGGTGATCAGTCCCCTAGATCATAGAACTACTTGAACCTAACTAACCTAAGGACATCACACACATCCATGCCCGAGGCAGGATTCGAACTTGCGACCGTAGCGATCGCGCGGTTCCAGACTGAAGCGCCTAGAACCGCTCGGCCACACCGGCCGGCTAGAATTCTAAGGAAAAATGATACTCAGGCGGGTTTTGTTATTGGCTTCCTATAACGACCATAACCGCTTCACTGGCGCCAGTCTGGCAGATCCCCGAAAGAAGTACCTTTGACAACTATGGGCTACCTTACAATGAGAAATGCGACCCTGGCCAAAATTAGTAACTTCTGAATTAACTGCAGTTCCGACCAGCAAAAATTATAGACAGCACGTCTATACTGGAGCATCATTGCTGTCTATTTAGTGTCTCCCTCACAAAACACAAAATCTCGAATCAAGTTACAGTCAAAATTAATTCATAAAATAGTATCATTGCTAGCCCCAGAGGCTTGGTAATCTTTAATGAAACCAAGTTTGATGTGTGCCCTGGAGGGCGTGGAATCACGACCACCTACCTGAAGTTGTGAGAAGTGGACTACTTTGTGCGGAATATTCTATTCTACGGTTCAGTTACGATGTTCCATTCAACAGTGAATGTTAATAGGTCGTGAAAGACGCGAATACATGTCACGTGATACAGAGTGACATATACAACTGAGAATGAATAAGTTCCGAAACACTTGTGCCTTCCGCACTAATTCATTTTACAGTATGTGTGCGGAACAATCTCTGATGTTGGCCGAATAACAGCTGAGAGGCGTCTTGTGGTATACCACTGAGAAGAAGATGCAGTCACCAAGACACCAGAGGGGGCCAATCTTCATCTTCACACAACCGTCCCGATACAAGTTTTCTGCAGTCTAATAAACTCACTGGCTCTGTAGACAAAGCCACAGTCGATTTTTTGACATTCCCTCGAACGGTCAGAGCTTCGTCTCCGGCTGACCCACCCTGGACATCCACGGAAAGTTGGGTTAGTACAAGAGGTTTCAGTTCATTGACGGCAACAATAACACCGAGCATGCCCTGACCTTTACGAAACCCTCTCTCACTCTCGTTACTGTTATCCTCCAGTAAGTAAGTAAGCCAGCAGGTTTGCTCATATTGCTCACGTCAAGTCGACAGAGTTATTTGTGCACCTGGAGGAATTAGAACATTATCTGCTGTCTACGTCACGTCATGTTACCTGAGAGTTGTTTTTGCCATGGTCTTCAGTCTCGACACTGATATGTTGGAACACTGTGCTATTCTATCCTGTGCAAACGTCTTCATCTCTGCGTAACTAGTGCAAGCTACATCCATTTGAACATAAATTTTGTATTCAAGCCGTGGTCTCACTCTGCACTTTTCACCTGCGATTCCCTCAGATACTCTGTTGACAATTCCCTGATGCCTCAGGATGTATCCTATCGACCAATCCCTTCTTTTAGTCAAGTTGTGCATCAAAGTCGTTTAGCTATGTAATTCAATCTTCAATTGATATTAGATGTTAAAAATTGTTATTTTTCAGGAATTATTTTCTTTCTTTTGCCGATCTGCATTTTATATCCTGCACAAACAGCAAAACTCCTCTAACACTCTTTGTTATCTATTTCCTAATCTGATTCTCTCAGCATATCTTGATTTAATTCCATTGCACCCCATTACGTTTGTTTTATTTTTGCTGATGTTGATCTTATAATCTCTCTTCAAGACATTATGCATTCCATTCAGTTGTTCTTCCAAGTCCTGTGTCATTTCTGACAGAATTACAGTGTCATCGAACCTGAAAGTTTGTATTTCTCTTCCAATTCCCTGAATCATGGAGCCTTTTTGATTTTGTTTTTGTACTTCATATCTGAGTAGGAAATTTTACAGCCACCAACAGACATATACTTGGCTCAACAAACATGACATAAATCGACAAATCAGCAGCTACCAACTGAATTGTATTACCTCTGGAAGATAATGGTTGACTCCCTAATGTTTACCCCAGTAATGTATTGGGTCTGGCACCAAGCCAATGTGGTGTAGATGTTTCCCGTAGAAGCTGTGATTGAATGTAAGGCGTTTCACAGTTCACTGAATCTTCTGGGGGAGTGGCGATTCTGGTGCCAGAACTAGGTCGCAAGTATCTGCTATAATCTCTGTGCTGTGTACGGGCCATTCGACCTATGAACCAGCAACCCGTCTTACACCTCTGTTATGCAAAAGGCCTAACAGGGGAGGGGCAACATCACCCAGAAGAAAGGTCAATGGTCGTGGACGCTTAGCAAGCCGATAGGTGGCATCGTAAGCGTCACGTAAGGGTACAAGTAGATCTGCTTGCTTCCACGAATCACGTGACCGCCACTAGTTCCCACTACATCCTGGTACCGCCCACAGTCCACCATTCAGAGCTCTCGCTGAAAACCTTCAGAACCTTCCACGCCGCTCCGTTTGCCAGTCGCCACCGACCCTTTGAGCTGCCAGTGACCACATCAGGTACTACCAGGACGTGGCATCCACACCCGAGACAGTACCGGACTCTGGTATCAGTTGTCGACCTTATCTCTCGTTGTACTGTTCTACTTCCGAAGTAAATCTGGACCATTTGACTTCGTCCACCACATGTGGAGTTCGGTAGAGGAGTGACAGTAGCGGAGGAAGCCAGAAAAATTTGCGCCGTATGGGGATAATGCCATTGGACACAGCACGGCAACAAATTGTTTTCTCGCCCTGCCATTAGTCCACGTTTAGGACGACCTTCGGGGTATGATGTAAAGCGTTTAAACGCATTAATAGACAATCATCAACGTCAGCCTACTCGAGAACTAGTACATATGATGAACTATGATCATTCCACCATCGTGCTACATTTACATGCGATGGGGAAGGTTCAAAAATCGGATGTATGGATGCCGCATGCCTTAAGCGGAAATCACAAAAATCTGTGGTTGGCCACATACGAATTTCTGTTTGCTCGTCATTAATTGTATCGTGAACAACACCGTCCATTCCTATCCTGAATATATACTGGTGACGATAAATGGTGTCTTAATGCGAAAATAAGGAAAAGCAAGGAATGGTTGAGCTCAAATAGAGCAGCTTTTTTCAAAGACCTGTGCGCATACACAAAAGAATATTATGTTTCTGATGGAGCAGAGACTGTGTTGTGCTATGAATTGCTTCCCCGAGGAGTAACCATCATTGGTGACATTTACTGTTAACAATAGAGACATCTTGCAGACGCAGTCCAAGAACAACTACTATGAGAAGTGATGCTAATCCACGATATCGTCCGCTCGCATTCTGCTGGGCTGGCAAAAGGCTCTATACAGTGCTTGGGTTGAGAGGTCATGCCGCACGCAGCTTATTCGCCTGATCTTGCGCCCTCAGGTTTACAGCTCCAGCATCACGATAGACGTATCTCTGAGTAGAGGACCCGAAATTTCTCAGATGACATTCGCCATCATCATAAGCGCCCAGTACTTGGCGTGATGCTATAGTGTGCCACTGGGTACACAACAAGATCATCTCTGCGTCGTATAGACAATGATTGAGTCAGCAGCCGATACATTTCTGACGTTTAACGGTCGGTGGCTGCGCAGTATGTTTGAGGTCTCTCTGAGGTTGTCTTTCAACAAGATAACGCAAGACCACATGTTGCTTGTGTTATCCTGACTTATCTCGATACAGAGGGTATTCGGACTCTTGCCTGGTCAGAACATTCTGCGCATGGGTTTCCAAGTGACTGCTACTCCATTAGTCTCTAGACAACAACTAATGAACTTTGTTTGGTACAGTTGAAAAAGTAGACTGACGCACCAGGTGGCTATAATTGAAGTACAGCTGCTGCAGAGGTCAAGTGTGGTGGCGAAATTTGGTACATATTCTGCTGCACTAATGCGGAACCGATTTACGCTGGAAAAAAATTTGTTCCAATCTTGGCCATCAGATGTATATCTGGTACTGTGATTGCAAGAAGGATGGATAGAGGTATTTCCATGTTATATAATGGATTAGGAAAGGCATATGGGCAGAAAAAGTCAAACAAGTGAGGAAGGCATGATGTGGATTTTTTTTATTAAATGCCGCCATCATATAAACAGTGTACAGCGCCAGAGTTGTACCTAGTGGCAAAAATTGGAACTAATTTTTTTCCAGAGTAAATCAGTTGCACATTAATGCATTATAATACCTACCAAGTTTGGCTGCCATATGATAAATGCAACTCACATTGGAGCTCCGTGAGTAGCTGCACTTTCATTGTAACCACCTGATACCTGTATTCCCCATCCAAGCTCAGTTCGCCTCGTTGTCCAGCCAGGTTAGAATCACTGTTTCTCTTAGAATCACTAGTTCTCCCGGAGATGGTATCTCTGTGTATTAAATTTCGCACCTGGTAAGTCCGCAAATCAACTGTTTTCTTCCTGCTTCACTGTATACGAACAATAAGCAAAACGTTGTTATTTGCTATTCATCCTGGTGTTGCAATTTTACCGGCCAGCAGCGTACCTAGTTCGGCACAAGCTACGGTGTGCTTAGTACTCTGAAAATATAGTGATGGAACTGAGTGATAAATCTCGTCGAGATGTCCGAATGAAACGGTGGTGCAAAGAGACCAAAGACGGCAGAAGGGTCGTAATTCAAACTGCGAAGAATTACAAGGGTGTGATTTAAAGTAATGCCTCCGAATTTGTTCTGTGATAATTCATTCTTCATATCGACATATTTATTTCTCAACATACTCATCCTACGACGAACAATGTCTCCCACCGAGAAACCACTTTGTTGATTCGGTCACTGTAGAATGTTTGTCGTCGGTGCACAACGGTGCATCGCCTGTGAGGGTACAGATGAATTGGTTAAAATTTCAGGGGTTCCGTGAAATAGCTGTACCCTTAGCAGTCTGAGTGATCGCTTATACCTGGCGTTCAGCTAAATTTAAGCAGAATTATTGTTGTTAGTTAAGATATTGGGACGTTCCTGGGCTTTATGGGGTTTGATATTTATGTGTGAAGTGCTCCTAGCGTATAGTGCGGCGAAGAAAGGCTACCTTTTGATGAGTTTCAAACATCGAAAGTAGTCGCTCAAAGTCTGCGGCGCCACGCCACGGAGCTCCTCCCTGGCGAAGCTCCGTGGTTCTTGTTAACACAGATGTAAGAATGCAGAACAAAGAAAAGAACAATCTAATGGCAGAAATTTGTCAGACAAGATGTTCTTTTGAAACGACTAAGTTTTAAACTGAGTCGGCGTTTTATCTGGAAACCCAAATTGTGTCCAGAGTACATAGCCTGTTCTTCATCATAGTAAAAGTTGCTTTATGGGAAGAACTGCCAGAAGAAGTGGAGGTTCCGTCTGGTATAAGGTAAAAGCATACTTCAAGATGGCGGGAACCCTCACACGCTTGATCGCTATCTAAGTGAAATCCTCTAAGGTGGTATTTAAGTTTTGAAAACAGGAGAAAACCGGATGGTGCCAAGTCGGAAACTGTATTGAAGATGATTGATGACCGTTAGCCTAAGGCGTCGGATTGCTACAAAGGTCGCAGTCCTCCTGTGTGGTCTAACATTGTCATGCCGAAGAAGAGGGTGTTCAATATGTGGACGAACTGTTCAAATTCATACTTACTCGATTATAAAACGTTGTTTCTCACGCAGTAATAAGTCAACTATTATCAGCAATTTCACTGGGATGTGGGGCAGGAATTCTTCGTTCGGTCTGCCGCCAGTTGTGTTAGTTCATTTAGCGTTACCCAGGGTGCTGGCGAACTAACTTTACAGATATTCGTATCGAGGAGGTTACCAATTCCCTGAAGAAGGTTAAACCAGGCAAAGTTCCGGGTTTCGGTGGTATCCACCCTGAGTTCCTCATACATGGCGGAGCCTACACAAAACAATGGCTGGCTAAGTTCTTCACGGACATTCTCCAAGTGGGTAACATTCCTCCCTCACTTAAACGAGCAAAGATCATCGCAGTCATGAAACCTGGTAAACCAGGCGATAGACCAGAGAGTTACCGCCCCATTGCCCTTCTCAGTATGGTCTATAAATTACTAGAAAGGCTGCTCCTCAACAGGATAGGCCAAACTATACTCAAGAAAATCCCTGTCGAACAAGCAGGATTCCGTCCCTATCGCTGCTGTACAAATCAAGTCCTATCACTGACAACATATATAGAGGCGGAGTTGCAGAAGAAACAAACTAGCTGCAGCATTCATAGACCTAACAGCAGCCTATGATACAGTTTGGAAACAGGGACTCGTGTACAAATTAATCTGTGCCGTCCCCTGCAAGAAGATAACCAACCTCATTGACGATATGTTCTCAAATGGAACCTTCCAAGTAATAATGGGTTCAAATGGTTCAAATGGCTCTGAGCACTATGGGACTCAACTGCTGTGGTCATCAGTCCCCTAGAACTTAGAACTACTTAAACCTAACTGACCTAAGGACAACACACACATCCATGCCCGAGGCAGGATTCGAACCTGCGACCGTAGCAGTCGCACGGTTCCAGACTGCGCGCCTAGAACCGAGAGACCACCGCGGCCGGCGAGTAATAATGGGGAATGAGAGAAGTAAATAAACTCCTGGAAATTGAAATAAGAACACCGTGAATCCATTGTCCCAGGAAGGGGAAACTTTATTGACACATTCCTGGGGTCAGATACATCACATGATCACACTGACAGAACCACAGGCACGTAGACACAGGCAACAGCGCATGCACAATGTCGGCACTAGTACAGTGTATATCCACCTTTCGCAGCAATGCAGGCTGCTATTCTCCCATGGAGACGATCGTAGAGATGCTGGATGTAGTCCTGTGGAACGGCTTGCCATGCCATTTCCACCTGGCGCCTCAGTTGGACCAGCGTTCGTGCTGGACGTGCAGACCGCGTGAGACGACGCTTCACCCAGTCCCAAACATGCTCAATGGGGGACAGATCCGGAGATCTTGCTGGCCAGGGTAGTTGACTTACACCTTCTAGAGCACGTTGGGTGGCACGGGATACATGCGGACGTGCATTGTCCTGTTGGAACAGCAAGTTCCCTTGCCGGTCTAGGAATGGTAGAACGATGGGTTCGATGACGGTTTGGATGTACCGTGCACTATTCAGTGTCCCCTCGACGATCACCAGAGGTGTACGGCCAGTGTAGGAGATCGCTCCCCACACCATGATGCCGGGTGTTGGCCCTGTGTGCCTCGGTCGTATGCAGTCCTGACTGTGGCGCTCACATGCACGGCGCCAAACACGCATACGACCATCATTGGCACCAAGGCAGAAGCGACTCTCATCGCTGAAGACGACACGTCTCCATTCGTCCCTCCATTCACGCCTGTCGCGACACCACTGGAGGCGGGCTGCACGATGTTGGGGCGTGAGCGGAAGACGGCCTAACGGTGTGCGGGACAGTAGCCCAGCTTCATGGAGACGGTTGCGAATGGTCCTCACCGATACCCCAGGAGCGTGTCCCTAATTTGCTGGGAAGTGGCGGTGCGGTCCCCTAAGGCACTGCGTAGGATCCTACGGTCTTGGCGTGCATCCGTGCGTCGCTGCAGTCCGGTCCCAGGTCGACGGGCACGTGCACCTTCCGCCAACCACTGGCGACAACATCGATGTACTGTGGAGACCTCACGCCCCACGTGTTGAGCAATTCGGCGGTACGTCCACCCGGCCTCCCGCATGCCCACTATACGCCCTCGCTCAAAGTCCGTCAACTGCACATACGGTTCACGTCCACGCTGTCGCGGCATGCTACCAGTGTTAAAGACTGCGATGGAGCTCCGTATGCCACGGCAAACTGGCTGACACTGACGGCGGCGGTGCACAAATGCTGCGCAGCTAGCGCCATTCGACGGCCAACACCGCGGTTCCTGGTGTGTCCGCTGTGCCGTGCGTGTGATCATTGCTTGTACAGCCCTCTCGCAGTGTCCGGAGCAAGTATGGTGGGTCTGACACACCGGTGTCAAGGTGTTCTTTTTCCCATTTCCAGGAGTGTAGATGGAACTCAATAATGGACTCCCACAAGGCTCTGTCTTTGCGCCCCTTCTTCTCAGCCTTTACATAGCTGACATGCCTTCAACCAGATCGCGCAAATTTGGTTATGCAGACGACTGGGCTCTGGCAACAGCCCACAGAAATATAGAAACTGCCGAAGATATCCTGACGATTCTCAGCGAATACTTTAGAAAATGGAGGCTACAACCTAGCGCTACAAAGACGGAAGTATCTGCCTTCCATTTGAACAACAAGATGGTCAACAGAGAACTACATGTATATCTAGACGGGAAAATACTAAATCACAACAAACACCCAAAGTACCTTGAGGTTACCAAAGATAGGACACCAACATTCAAACAACACCTGACGAAAACTGCAGCGAAACTTAAAACACGCAACAACATTTTGCAGAAGCTCTGTGGCACCACTTGCAGTTTCACAGCATCTGCCTTAAGAACATCCGCACTTGGTTTGGTGTATCCAGTGGCAGAATACTGTGCCCCAGTGTGGCTCAACAGCAAACAGACACACAGACACACAGACACACAGACACACAGACACACAGACACACAGACACACAGACACACAGACACACAGACACACAGACACACAGACACACAGACATAGTAGATAGCCAACTTAATGCAACAATGCGTATTATGTCAGGCACAATCAGGTCAACTACTACAGTGTGGCTGCCCGTTCTCAGTAACATAGCCCCTCCTGACATGCGCCCAGAACACGCTCTGGTTAGAGAATTTAAAAAAAAAATCATGACCAACCCTCAATTACAAATCCATGAAGATACTCAGGACAGCCAAGGAAACCGACTCCGTTCTAGGCATCCTCCACTAAAGACGTCACACAGTCAAACACATCGTGCAGGAATGCCTACTAAGGGCATATGACGGTGACCCACAGGATTTCTTAAAGTTTGTGCTAGCTGGGACCAAAAACAACTCACACAGTTGCATAAACAAACGCGCTTGGACATGCGCAAAAACATTTGGATCGCTATGGTAACGAAGGGGACAACTTCTTAGAACAGAATCATTACTGGTGACGAAACATGGAAAGTAAAGGGCAGAATACGGAATGGAAACATCCAAATTCGCCGTGCAAGAAAAAAGTTCAAGATTCAGCCGTCCGCAGGAAAGCTGATTCTTATGGTTTTTTGGGACACATAAGGTCCAGTACTCGAACATTATGGGGAAGGAGCACACCAAACAGTGTACGTTACAGTGAGATGCTTAGTGCCAAGCTAAAGCCTGCAATTCGAAGCAAACACCGAGGATTTCTGTCAAAAGGTGTTGTGTTGTTGCACGACAATGCCCGTCCGCATACTGCTGGAACGTTCCAGAAACTCAAATCAGAAGTACTGGATGATCTTCCATACAGTCCCGATCTTGCCCTCTTCTGACTATCACGTGTTTGGTCCACTCAAACAGGCATTAAGGGGCTCTCGATTTGTTTCGGACGAAGCAGTGAAAGAAGCGGTGCATTCCTGGCTCGCAGCTCAACCGAGAACCACCTTTTATGAGGGCATCAGGAAGCTTGTACAATGATGGACCAAGTGCTTTAAACCGCAACGAGACTATGTCGAATAATGATGTTCTTGTATGTTTCCTATTTGATTACAATAAAATTTTATAACTACTTTGCGAACAATAATTGACTTACTGTCGTTAGCACAAAAGAAAAATAAAGACTTAGAATGTTTATAACGTTTCTTTTATCAGAAAGCTGCGTTTTATATCAACAATTCGTAGGCCGTACTTTTCAGCACGTTTTCGTACATACAAAAAGGAAACGAAACTTGCCGAAGAATGTCGAAAGCGTTTGTAAACCGCAGTTATAGACCGCTAAAGCTCATGTCAATGTAGTAGAAGCAACTCAAGAACAATCGATCAGTCTCGTGCAGTCGCGATGCACTGTAACTGCTTCGTGAGCAACAGTACACAACTCGATCACCGGCTTTCGTACTTTTTATTTAGAATAGTTTGTCAACCAACATTTCTGACACGGTTCCAGGCTGTCACGTACAGGCCCCAAGCACGCAATTTGCTGATAAGAATCGCTGGGAGCCAAACAAGCGCGTTTCGCCTGTGAGGCAACACGCAACACACCAGCATAAAAAGGTGTCGGAGCCTTGTTTCAGCTCAGTGTGGAGTTTAGAAAGGGGAAAACGTTGTACGAGTCCAATTTTCTAGCGGTGCCGATTACCTGCAGCCAATCCTCACCATACGATAAACAGTTCAAGAAATGTTTTGCACCACCTGCGTATCTATGAACGTTCTGGGGAACACGGAATTTAAAAAATAAGCCTAACGAAACTATAAAGGTTTGGTCTGTCGACGGAGCTATCCAAGCACGACTCTCTAGCCGGCCCCCACAGTTTTACTTCCCCACTACCTGTTGTTCTTTCTTTCAGAAGTGTCATTCTCCCAAGATATGCAGGAGAACTTCTCGGAAGTTTGAAAGGTAGGAGAAGAGGTATACATGTGAAAGTAAAGCAGCGAAGATCGCAGGTTATTAGCTGTTATCGTGCTTGGATAGCTCATTCAGTACAGTACTTTCCCGTGAAAGGCAGAAGTTCCAGTTTCGAATTCCAGTCTGGTACACAGTTTCAATCTGCCAGGAAGTTTCGAATCGGCACATATCCCGCAGCGAAGTAAAAATTCGTTTTGGAAGTAATTAACAAACGTAGTACATATTATTTGAATAATCTACATGGTGCAAGGTATTGCTGCATAAATGTATTATATCACTTTTCCTTCCATGTCTCTACGGGGTTGGCATGCTACTTCGAATTTGGCATTGTTAGCGGTACTGGGTGGTCGGATCAATACGCAAAGTTGCCTGCGTTTCCCAAGTGAGATGGAAGAGATTTCAATTGTTTGCCAATATCTCAGTCATTCTGCGTCCCGAGACTGCAGAGTTTTCGTATTCCCAAGTCCTCCAGCAGTTCAGTTTTTAGTCGACTGTTAACGGTACCGAATATTTTATAATCATCATTGGTTAGGTAATCGGTCGCTTGTTATCAGCTGCAGTAATTTTTGTTTTCTTTGTTAAACCTATCTTCAGCTAGCGCGGGTGACACTTTCTGTAGAATACAAGGAGGCGAAGTGTACCGCAATAACCTGCGTGATGGTCTGTTGTGTGTTGCAAACAGTTCCATTAGTCTGAAAGCTTTCCATAAGATGCCTGCGCACTGTTTTGAACTCTTGAACTTGTTGGCGTGTGGTTCTATGCTTCTTCGGCAAGCTGATATTCTTAGCCTTAACACTTTCGTGATCGAACCCGAATAGGACTCGTGCAACGGTAGTTGTTCAGGCGGACGGCGTCAGAGTCCAGCCCGTGCAGTGCGTATAAGTTCGTAGCTGTCATTTCCCTTCTTTCCCTCTGTCGGTAATGATGTACACGGCACAAGCGAGTGTCTCTGCATTGTGGTACCACAGGATGTTCGTATTCTGACCTATCTGCTCTCGAATATAGTGTCTTGCATGTTACTACTGTGTGTTGCGTCCATGCTACTTCTGTCTGCATGTAAGAGTGAGAAGGGAAAAATAACCGAAAAACGTCCATAAGGAAGGTCCTGATGGTGTCCAAATTGTCATGTAGACACCACACTCAAGCAAATTGTGTGTAGAAACCACGTATCTTTTTTTTTTCTTATTTAACAAGCGCATTATCCACCTACACGAATGTATTGCGTTTATAGTTACAATATTATGACCGTCGGAAAATGTGTTGATAGCAGCTGTACAGCTATCCCGACCACGGCTACTGAGGGCCTTCTCGAAAGCGTTAACACGTTTTGTCACGACAAAGTTACGGTGTGACGTCGAGCCTGCATCGGACAACTGTTGCAACTCCACTAAACAATATTTCCGCCTTACTTTTTCTCAGGTAGCCTTTTCCTCTGAGTATTCCTTCACACAACTGATTAATACAGGCTTAGCTTTCAATGTCCACCACTGGATCTGAGGCATGTTTTGCTCTCTCCGGAGTGTCTGTGTTCCAAGTCTGAGATTTTTGTACACTAATTCCAGTACTGAATTAAACTGCAATTAAGTTGCCATAATCCGCCACCCTGATGTATTTTTTGCGGTGTATGAGCAATGCAGACATGATAGATGGAATGATGTGAAAGTGCAATTTTGTCGTATGATGACATGGTTGGAGACCGTGGCTGTTATTTGAAGACAAATGTTGATGGCGTTCAGACAGCAAAAAACCACAAATTTATTTTAAGTTCCTTTATTCAAAAGGTACCTTTACCCGTTACGAATCATTACAATTCATCATCAAACAGCTTTCATACTTTCATTAGAACATAAGGTGCGTTTTTTATTGATTAGTTGTCCTAAAATGTAAATACTACATAATTGTAAGCACGCCACACACATGGTTGCGTTACAGACTTGCATTGGGATGTGACTTACGTGAAATGTCGGTCTGGAGTTTTTGTTTTCATAGTCTTCTTCCAACAAATGACGTTCGTAGTTATCGCCACATTCTTATCGTTGCACACATAAATTTGCATTCTTGAGCTAGATCGACATTTCACGTTAGTCATATCCCATTGCAAATCTGTAACGCAACCATCTGTGTGGCGTGCTTTTAATTATGTATTATTTATATTTTAGGACAACTAATCATAAAAAATGCACCACATGTTCTAATGAAAGCATAAAGATGTCTGATGATGAATTTTAATGATTCGAAACGGGTAACGGTACACCGAGCGAGGTGGCGCAGTGGTTATCACACTGGACTCGCGTTCAGGGCGACGACTGAACCAACTTGAGTCCAGCCATTCTCATATAGGTTTTCTGTGATTTCCCTAAATCGCTCCAGGCAAATTCCGGGATGGTTCCTTTGAAGGGGATCGACCGACTCCCTTCCCCATCCTTCCCTAATCCGATGAGACCGATGACTTCGCTGTTTGGTCCATCCCCCAAACAACCCCAACCCCCCGGTAACGGTACCTTTTGAATAAAGGAACTTTAAATAAATTCGTGGCTGGTGGCTGTCTGAACACAATCAGCATTTGATCTGAAAAGACTGTGGAATAAAATTCTGCCGCATGAGTTTTGTTTGCGAGTTGTTGTGATACGTTATATGCGGTCTAAGCCACTCGCTGCGTTATCTGTGATGTACCAAATGGTTCAAATGGCTCTAATCACTATGGGACTTCTGAGGTCATCAGTACCCTAGAACTTAGAACTACTTAAACCAAACTAACCTAAGGACAGCACACACATCCATGCCCGAGGCAGGATTCGAACCTGCGACCGTAGCGGTCAGGCGGTTCCAGACTGTAGCGCCTAGAACCGCTCGGCCACCTCGGCCGGCTTGTGATGTTTCAGCCTCAGGCGTCGATTAACTGTACTTTACTGATTAAACTTTGTAGCTCGCTGCTGAAATTTGTATTCGGTGTTTGGTCTACATGACCAAGAATACAATTAAAATCCGCGACAGTAACCATTGAGGGAGCGGTTGCTATTTATAGGTCCACCTATTTCTGTGGTGAAAAACATTTTGCGTTTTTTGTTTGGTGTTTGTCCGCGGAGGTGCGTAAATGCCTGAGAAATCAGTTGCGACTCCGGGACCTGATTCGAGAAATTGCGACGGGCGTGCAGTGTACCCCGTCCCGAAGAAACATAGCTGTGCCGGCTTCTCTGCCGAGGTTCAGTATTTCATCGTATTCTAACATATCTAGCAGTATCGCGGTGGCAGTTTCTTACGTTAGAATAATGTCGACTTCATTAGCACGAAGATATTGTTGGAACTTATTATCTTAGTCGCTGATTCAATTCTGTTTACGTCGATCGTGGCAAGATTGATGTGTTTGTATAATCGATCATTTATTCCGTGTCGTCCACCAAGTCTGGGCAGTGATCATGTCAGTTTTTAGGCTTTTCTTAGATTCGCTCCATCGCCAACAGGGAATGATTCTGTGCTTTCCAGCTTTGTGGGGCCAAGTCGTTTTTAGTGGCGCTGGTATCCCTATCCACATCCTGATTGTTTGCGACCCTGCAACTAACTGTAAATTATAAATTTCTCTCTAGTACCCAATCCAGCAAGCCGGAACTCTTGCTCATGGCGCGTCTGGTCCTAGCCGTTCATATTGGTCCAACACAGTCAGTGTCAGTCAGAGATTGCTTGAAATACTCCCGGTCTCTGTTCGGGTTGTTATGGATCTTCAATCATTTTGCAAATAAGCGGTGAGGCGCGGTCTTTCATAATACACCACTGGTCATTAAAATTGCTACACCACGAAGATGACGTGCTACAGACGAGAAATTTGAACGACAGGAAGAAGATGCTGTGATATGCAAATGATTAGCTTTTCAGAGCATTCACATAAGGTTGGCGCCGGTGGCGACACCTACAACGTGCTGACACGAGGAAAGTTTCCAACCGATTTCTCATACACAGACAGCAGTTGACCGGCGTTGCCTGGTGAAACGTTGTTGTGATGCCTCGTGCAAGGAGGAGAAATGCGTACTATCACGTTTCCGACTTTTACCAAAGTCGGATTGCAGCCTATCACGATTGCGGTTTATCGTATCGCGACATTGCTGCTCGCGTTGGTCGGGATCCAATGACTGTTAGCAGAATATGGAATCGGTGGGCTCAGGAGGGTAATACGGAACGCCGTGCCAGATCCCAACGGCCTCGTATCACTAGCAGTCGACGTGACAGGCATCTTATTCGCATGGCTGTTACGGATCGTGCACCCACGTCTCGATCCCCGAGTCAACAAATGGGGACGTTTGCAAGATAACAACCGTCTGCACGAACAGTTCGACGACGTTTGCAGCAGCGTGGACTATCAGCTCGGAGACCATGGCTATGGTTACCCTTGACGCTGCATTACAGACAGGAGCGCCTACGATGGTGTACTCAGTGACGAACCTAGTGCACGAATGGCAAAACGTCACTGTTTCGGATCAATCCAGGTTCTGTTTAGAGCATCATAATGGTCGCTTCCCTGTTTTGCGACATCGCGGTGAACGCACATTGGAAGCGTGTATTCGTCATCGCCATACTGGCGTATCACCCGGCGTGATGGTATGGGGTGCCATTGGTTACACGTCTCGGTCACCTCTTCTTCGGATTGACGGCACTTTGAACAGTGGACGTTATATTTCATATGTGTTACGACCCGTGGCTCTACCCTTCATTCTCTCCCTGCGCAATCCTACATTTCAGCAGGATAATGCACGACCGCATGTTGCAGGTCCTGTACGAGCCTTTCTGGATACAGCAAATGTTCGACTGCTGCCCTGGCCAGTAAGTTTGTCCAATGAATACCCGTTATCATCTGCATTTCTTCTTGGTGTAGCAATTTTAATGGCCAGTAGAGTACATGCTCTGGTAATCTCTCTATTACATTCCTTGTCCGGGTGCAATTTCGGTTCCCTCTAGTACTCCCCTCTTGCAGAGCATTTTCGCTCTCTGGGTCGCAAGTTTTTTCAATCTTGTCCGTACATGATGAATAGGTCTGAGGTGTCGTTTCCTTGTCAATGCATGCGCTTGGAGGTGATCGTGATGCTAATTCTGAATGTTGCGGGCTTACTACATTAAATGATGAAAGGATGTTGGTGGCCCCTAACTACGTACCCTCCGAATACACGTTGAAGTATTAAAAGTTTTGGCTGGCTTCATTGTCTAGGGGCTGGGATACGTAGTTGCCGCATTACAAGCCAAATACTGCTTGGTCTACAATATACTATAAGAATACACACATGAGTCGAATGGTCAAAGGTTTCTACCGCTCGGCAATTGCGAATTATGAATGTAACATACAAATTTATAAATGAAAGACTGCATTTAAGTATAATCTGCGGGTACTATCTTAACGACTTTAAATGATGAGTACGATAGTAGAAGTAGTTTTGAGAATGCGGTATATTTCTGCAAAACAGTTATTGGTGTCGT
Organism: Schistocerca gregaria; assembly: GCF_023897955.1. Classification (NCBI taxonomy): domain Eukaryota; kingdom Metazoa; phylum Arthropoda; class Insecta; order Orthoptera; family Acrididae; genus Schistocerca; species Schistocerca gregaria. The sequence goes on from NC_064926.1 coordinate 475,089,300, forward strand.
TGCTCCAGCAATAAAATAAAATATAAGTTGAATAACAGGGAAACAATAAATTCCTACTTGACGTGATTAGTTATCGACAACATCATAGCTCGAGAGATATTCACTTCTAAACGCACACTACATCTTCACTGCAGAAGCCACGGAAATCACACAAGAACACAGGTCGGCACTCCGAAATATTTCTATTCTCTGCAGACTGCTCCCACTGTCCAAGTCTTTCCGTCGTGCTGTACCGTCCGCGTCCAGCAATCACTCCCGTGTCCTGTGCAGTACTGTCCGGAATTCCCTTCCATTCACTTCGGTAGTCGCCTCCCTTAGTAACGAGCTATGTGATTGGCTAGAGCGCTCCCTCCATGTCTCCAAGCCAAACGTGCACTCACAAACATATTGAAACACATATGAAATACTGTATTTACATTTAAAAACTTGAAATTAAATATTCCTACGGCTGGACCATAAACACCCTCTAACATACATTATTAAATGCATAAACAATTAATTAAACACTTATCAAAAGAAAAGAAGCGAAGGTAGGCCAGGAGTCTAATGTGTCTGTGCTTTCTAACACACAGTAAATATTTAACGAATTTCTTCATGAATAGAACTGGATGATCAAAAAGTCAGTATAAATTTGAAAACTTCATAAACCACGGAATAATGTGCATAGAGAGGTAAAAATTGACACACATGCTTAAAATGACATGGGGTTTTATTAGAACCAAAAAAAGTCCACAAAATGTCCGACAGATATCGTTGGACAGAAAAACGTCAGTGAATGAGCACGACAATCGTGTATAAAATGAGCTCTAATGAGAGAGAGAATCAGATGCGCCAGCAGTCGCAACATGTTGAAGTTACCTGAAAAGGCGCTTTTAGTGAAGCTGTATTACCAGAATGGGGAATGTGCTAGTTCAGCGTTACGATCCTATCACTATAGGAAGGGGATTCGAACGGGTAAAGGTCCGTTGACAAATGCAGCTGTGGCGCGAATGATTTGGAAGTTCGAAGCCACGGGTTGTTTAGACGATAGACCCCGTAGTGGCCGACCGAGCATAAGGCGTAATGCTGCTGAGACAGTTCAGGAAGAAATGGAGACTGTAGCGGGTTCGTGTATGTATGGGGAAGTCAGCGCTAGTGCAGTCCCATATACTACTGTTTGGTTGGCACTTAGGCGTACCCTCCGATGCTATCCGTACAAAATCCATCGGCATCATGAACTGTTACCTGGTGATTTAGTGAAGCGGAGGGGATTTGCGGTATAGGCGTCTCAAAAGATGGCGGAAGATGACGATTGGTTGAGTAACGTGCTGTGGACCGACGAAGCTCATTTCACGCTCCGAGGGTCAGTCAACCACCACAACTACAGAATTTGGGCTCCCGAAAATCCTGTAACTGTCGTGGAAACTCCATTGCACGACGACAAAGCCACGGCATAGGTTGGATTTACCACATCTACCGTTATGGGGCCTTGTTTCTTCGAGGAAATGCGTGATTCTGGTTTTGTAACTGCTACTCTGACGGGTGAGAGGTACGCAGATATGTTACAGAATCGCATCATCCGCAGCCTGTCTGATAAATACCTGCTGGAACGTACGATATTTATGCAGGATGGTGCTCCACCCCATGTTGCTAGACGCGTGAAAGATCTCTTGCGCGCGTTGTTTGGTGATGATCGTGTGCTCAGCCGCCACTTTCGACATGCTTGGCCTCCCAGGTCCCCAGACCTCAGTCCGTGCGATTATTACCTGAAGTTGCAAGTGTATCGTGATCGACCGACATCTCTAGCGCACCTCTAGGGCAACAGGCGACGCCAATGTCCCACCGTAACTCCAGACGTGCTTTACTTCTTACCTCATAATGTTCACAACATTATTACTCAAGTACAGCTATTGTTGAGGAATGATGGTGGACATATTGAGCATTTCCTGTAAAGATAATCATCTTTGCTTTGTCTTACTTTGCTATGCTAATTGTTGCTATTCTTATCAGATGCAGCACCATCTGTCAGACAGTTTTTGAACTTTGAATTTTTTTGGTTCTAATAAAACCCCATGTCATTCCACACATGTGTGTCAATTTGTACCTCTCTATCTACATTATTCCGTATTTATTCAGTATTCCAATTGATACTGACTTTTTGATCACCCGGTATATATCGGAAATAAAAGAAGTCATAGACGAATAAATATATTTACAGGCATGCTGCTACCGGATTTTCGTGTAACTGTCGAGTACTTATGGCCTGACGCGATCGATAGCAATCGGCCAATGTGACCTCCAATAACTGATGTACTATTTAAGTTACAGCCTGTAATTCATACCAATTTAGGTTTACACTAATAGCTTTCTAAAGACACGTAGATCGACGAAATCGGATGAGCCGTTTAGATTTTGGAAATTCGTGGGTGGTTGTATAATATATACAATATAATTGTATAATTTACAGTCAGATACTAAACTTTAAAGCCGTGCCGGATTAGCCGAGCGGTCTTGGGCGCTGCAGCCGTGGACTGTGTTGCTGGTCACGGCGGAGGTTCGAGCCCTCCCTCGGGCATGGGGGTGTGTGTGGTGTGTGTGTGTGTGTGTCCTTAGGATAATTTAGGTTAAGTAGTGTGTAAGCTTAGGGACTGATGACCTTAGCAGTTAAGTCCCATAAGATTTCACACACATTTCAACATTTTTTTAAAAACTTTAATAAAGCTATTTAAAATCTGCTTACACCATCAGAATGGTCGTGCAAATAATAGTAACGTACATGTTTCTTTTTGAGGTACGATTCATCTTTCTACTATTGATTTCTGTAGGAACTGTAAAGGGTTTCACAAAGCCCGCCATCTTTGGCACTCCCGGCGAGTCTCCTTCATCAACATAGCGTCACCGTGGAATTCCCAGCCACGCGGCTGGACCCCTCTCGCTTCGGCCAACGTCTGGCACCACGTGGTCGGCCTGCCAAGCGGCCTGTGTGGCCACTGCTTCCTCTGAACTTAGAATATTTTCAGGGTGCGACGACTCACCCGTTACCTCATAATGTCCTTGGAGATTTTCCGTCTCAGTGATAGGTGTTGGTGTGCCTGTGTTCTTTTGCTTCCGCTCCTTTAATCGACTGATGGTTGTTGCAGTTTTCTTTCTGCGAAATCGTTTAACATCTGAGGTTAAGTTCTAATGGCCTTGCACTGTGCCCGTAGACGGTCCAATTCACCGCAAAATGATCACATCCATGACAGCCCGTCTTAGAGAACAAGAATCTTCGGACTTTAAATGTCAAGACCGGACAGGTGATCCGTACAGGCCACACATACACCGCTGTCCACATTAAAAATTCTGTACCTTTGGACAGAGCAGTATACAGCTATACAGGGAGCGAAAGGCTATTTACAATTTGTACAGAAAGCAGATGGCAGTTAAAAGAGTAGAGCGACATGAAAAGCAAGCAGTGGTTGGGAGGGGAGTGAGACAGGGTTGTAGCCTCTCGCCAATGCTATTCAATCTGTATATTGAGCAAGCAGTAAAGGAAAGAAAAGAAAAGTTCGCAATAGGTATTAAAATCCATGGAGAAGAAATAAAAACTTTGAGGTTCGCCGATGACATTGTAATGCTGTCAGACAGCAAAGGACTTGGAAGAGAAGTTGAACGGAATGGATAGTGTTTCGAAAGGAGGATATAGGATGAACATCAACCAGAGCAAAACGAGGATAATGGAATGTAGTCGAATTAAGTCGGGTGATGCTGAGGGAATTTTATTAGGAAATGAGACACAAAGTAGTAAAGGAGTTTTGCTTAATGTAGACTGGCAATGGCAAGGAAAGCGTTTCTGAAGAAGAGAAATTTGTTAACATCGAGTATAGATTTAAGTGCCAGGAAGTCGTTCCTGGAAGTATTTGTATGGAGTGTAGCCATGTATGGAAGTGAAACATGGACAATAAATAGTTTATCAAAATATTCACGGGTGTACTGCCGGTCTATAGTGTCCAACGGGCACAATATTTCGGCGATCAGACATGTCGCCATCATCAGGTGAACTGACGGACTGACGGACTGAGCTCCTGTGAACGTGCCGGCACGGAGATCCGTACGCTATGGCTGCTCAGGGGGAACTGGGTTCGGTCGCGGCGGCGGCGGCGGCCGATTTAAATACCCGCGGCGCGCTCCCTCTGCCGTCCGCGCCCCGCGCCACGGTAGCGCGGTGGAACAGATTGCGACGGCGTCTGAGATGACGTCGGCGTGATGGCTCTGTCCGCCGTGGTCGTCACAACTATGCGTTTGCTCGATGTACTCTTGATTAACCCAATCGCCGAAATATTGTGCCCGTTGGACACTATAGACCGGCAGTACACCCGTGGATATTTTGATTATCAAATACGCCGGGAGAAACTCAAGAATCACAAATAAATAGTTTGGACAAGAAGAGAATAGAAGCTTTCGAAATGTGTTGCTACAGAAGAATGTTGAAGAGTAGGTGGGTAAATCACATAACTGATGAGGAGGTATTGAATAGAATTGGGGAGAAGTGGAATTTGTGGCACAACTTGACTAGAAGAAGGGACCGGTTGGTAGGACATGTTCTGAGGCATCAAGGGATCACCAATTTAGTACTGGAGGGCAACGTGGAGGATAAAAATCGTAGAGGGAGACCAAGGGATTAATACACTAAGCAAATTCAGAAGGCTGTAGGCTGCAGTAGGTACTGGGAGATGAAGAAGCTTGCACAGGGTAGACTAGCATGGAGAGCTGCATCAAACCAGTCTCAGGACTGGAGACAACAACAACAACAACAACAACAACAACAATCCCTGTCATTTCCTGATAGCAGTCAGTAGGAGTGACTAATACGTTCTGGTGACTTCCGTACCATGTCGTTACGAACTTCAAGAGGGATATTATAAACTCGAATGGTGTCTAACTTAGCAAAAACCAATCAGCAAAAACCAATCTGTCACTAAAGTCCCATGTGACTTACGTTTATGAACAAAAGCAGTGCAACCATAATTACTTGTATGTTCCTTTCCACAAGTGTACTGAAGATGTTTTGCTTCAAATCTTGAAAGGTGAGTCCAGAAGAAAAGAATAGCACGACTGCTAACAGCCTTTGATTGGGTGAAACGGAGTCTCTGATGACACTGACCTGTTTAGCGATGAAACGAACGAAGATGTCTAATAGGTCTCTGAACTTAGCTGGACACGTGTGTGTGTGTGTGAGAGAGAGAGAGAGAGAGAGAGAGAGAGAGAGAAATCTTATGGGACTTAACTGCGAAGGTCATCAGTCCCTAAGCTTACACACTACGTAACCTGAATTATCCTAAGGACAAACACATAACCGATGCCCGAGGCAGGACTCGAACCTCCGCCGGGATCAGCCGCACTGTCCATGACTGCAGCGCCTTGGACCGCTCGGCTAATCCCGCGCGGCTAGCTGGACACGTGCGTAAATAGTTGTTTTAGCCAAATGGCATGTATAGTTGTAATTCTTTGAGATTTGCGTTGCTCAAATTCTCCCGATTTCTCAACCAGTCTTCCATCCAGGCTTTGCGAATTATTACCTGTCTCGTATTTCCAAGCGAAACACAAACAACTGTAACTGCGTCGGCCATATTTGCTCAAAAGTTAACTTGACAAAGTTTAGTTTGCGCAGATACGTTCCACAGTTCGTGGGCGCAGTGGTGGGGAACGCTGAGCTTGTGCGACTGTGGTTTGCGTAAATTAAGTGATCGCGTGTGTGCCGCTTCAGTGCGCGACGGGCGTACCACCTGCTGTTCAAGGTATTGTTCACCCCCGTTCGTTGTTGTCAGGAATGGCCAGAAGCGGCTGCAGACCATTTGGCTGCGCACCCCAGGAAGATCGATAGAAACGGCATGTTTGCGTACGACTCCAGAACGTCATGCACTTATTTCGCCTCGGTTACAACCTTAGCCTAGCAAATAATTCAGTACGCACTGGAATAGTTGTCGCCATTCTGTGTTGTTATCGTCATGTTGAGTGAGTTTTGTATACACTAAGACAAAAGAAAAGACGTACCACGAAGGGAGTATCCGAATGTGACAAATCAGTAGTATGTGATGTACACTCTTTGACATAAGAGCTCAAGTCCGCACCGATCGCGTGTTTGGACGAATAACCTGGCCACACTGAAAAATATTCTAAGTCCGGCCATCTGCACGATCTGGCAACATTGTATGCTGCGGCACATCCTGGAAGAAGTCTTGGCACCATTTCGAGCTAGCTAATTCCTGCTGTGTCCGTCACCTAGTGGTAAAACGCGTGACGTCGGGATGTGGGGGTCTCGCGATCGACACCTATCCTCGGCTGCATTGTTATACCGCCTTTCGTCTGAGTGTTGAAGTCAAGAGTGAAATGGTAGCAGAGATACAATTTATTTCAGTTCCTGACACACCGGTAACAACAGAGTTACCGGATAACAGTAATCGACTGCTTGGCTTACTGTCTCTGAACGCCCCACACGCCACCGTATCCCGGACGCGTTTACTGGCTCCCGGCAGCGGCTGCCGCGGCAACTTTGCGCTTTCTCGCCAATTGTCGAAGGCGTCTGCTACCGCTAATCGCTTTGGGTATTATAAAAATGCTTTAATGTTGTCGGTGATGCTCCAACAAAAATGTCTAAGATTTGATTTCGCGTTCAACGGGGCTATACGACCATTCTTAAGATGACTTTTCCATTACACTAATATGGTACAAAACTCCCGGCTGCTCTTAATTAAACTTTCCATTTTTAACACGTTATAACACCAGAAACAGATTACCGTACCAGTACCAAATTTGGTAGCAATAATGTCCAGATTGTGGGGTGCATGACTTCCAAATGTCAGCGCTACCGCCCAGTTCCAACTATGGCCTCCAGGTGTCGTCATCAGCCAGCGTGATACAGAGTCTCACTCACCTGACTAGTCGCAGTACAGTTTTTGACGTGTCAACAGGAAATTGGACGAAAGGAGCAGAGCATTACTGGTGAAGCTCTATTATCAAAACAACAGTAATGCTGCAGCTGCACTTCCGAGAATATGGCCGGCTGAAAGGATCCTCTCTCTCCACCTGCTGTGAAGACCTTGACGAAGTTCGAATGAATGAGAGAACTGGGCGTCGACCGGGGAAGATGCCGACGACCGGTTGCACCACAGGTGGTCAATGAAATCGCTGTTGCTGTGGCAGATGACACTGCGCGCAATTCTCGATCGTCAGGCAGTGCGCGTGCTGTATCAATACAGTTGAATATCGCATGGTCCACTGTACGAAAGATGCTTCCAACCATTCTCAAATGGGATCCATACAATATCCATATCGTGCAGCAGCTTACACTGCAGGCCGCACCGTTGATATTCGCTATCCACATTCTCGCAAAGATTGAAGTTGACGAGCGCTGGCCCTGGACCATCCTTCGGAGAGACGAAGCTCATTTTTCTCTAATGAGTGACGTGAACACACAATTGCCGAGTTTGCGTATCTTCACCTCTAGTCACTGTGCAAGAAGTTCCTCTGTATGGTGAACGTGTCACTGTTTGGTGTGGCTTCACGGCTGCGTTCATCGTTGGTCCATACCTTTATGAAAAGACTGGCGCTCAAGGACCAAAGACGTGCAGTGTGACTGGCCAGCGTTACTGCGATATGCTTCGCCAGCACGTCATACCCGCCCTACAGGAGAGAGACGCATTGAACTCAACAGTTTTCATGCAAGATGGGGCCCCAACGCACTTCGCTCGTGAAGTTCGCCCGCTTCTCTGAAACACATCTGGAAACCATCGAATTATCAGCCGGCACGGTCACCTGATCACACTCCCTGTGATTTCTGGTTGTGGGGCTACCTGAAAGAGAGAATTTACCAGAACAACATTCACACATGTGCTGATCTGAGGCGCAGCGTACCAAGAGAGGTAGCTAGCATACCTACTGACATGCTTCGTTCTGCAGTGCAGAATGGAATCCTGCGCTTTCCGACTCTTCTGGACTCTGATGGGCGGCATTTAGAACTCGTTTTGTAGCAGTAATGGTACCGATATGTAATGGTATGATGTACCGTAGCAGCACATTGAATTTATTCTGCATTATTTCTCTTCCCCACGTCCTTTACGTTAATGTCATCAAGTTTGGTCCTATTACGGTAATTAATTTCCGTGTTATAACGTGTTAAATAGAGAAAGGTTCATTATAACCACGCGGTGTTTCTATAGCTTTTTACCCAATTACAACACCTTACTATGATGTTTGATATTATTAATGCTTTATATGTGATTTTTTTTCCTTTCAGAGGCTGTTCATCATGCAATGTTTTAGTCAGGAATTTGTCTACTTCTGTGAATCCACCGTGAGTAACGGTGGTGCAATGCGTTTCACCATCGTCGTTTGATTCCGCTCGGTAAACTGTGTGAATATTTTTTACCGCATGATCTACAGCAAGGAGGCATACTGCACATTTTGAGGGCCACATACGGATGCACGGAGAACTTAACTGACACTAATAGAAAGTGATTTTTGGGTATTCATTTAGACTGAAAGTAACAAAACTGTCCATATTCGAAGCTTCCTTGATAGAACGTAAATTACTAACGCCGTTGTAAGCAAACGTCTAAAGGTTGTGTCTAACTTCTGTTACAGACATTTGAACACAGAGGAAGTATATTAATCAATACTCTCACTTCACAGTTGTTCCCCTGACACGTGGGTCCTAGGTGACAAGCAGAAATCAAGTTTGTGTCGTCGACGGTCAATTCGGATCTCTTCAGAGACGTTTTTCTAGTGATGCAGCTTCACATTCGTCAGACATCCATTGTCATTAAAACAGCTTACACAGTCGATAAAGCGAGAAGACTTAATGTGTAAAGGTTGTATTCAGATTTCGCCAAAGCATTTCCTCAAGCAATTTTCACCTCCATGGAGTAAAACGAGAAAAAAGAACGCTTTGGTATCCACCACGAAGGAACTCGCAATCCACACCGCCGTCGCATCATACCACACGTGCAGAACCACTGAGCGAACGAAAAGGTGCTGGAAGCATCCCTCTCACATCGCACGTTTAGTCTCTGACCCAGATAACGCAGTGATAAACGTAAGTACATTTGTTACTTATGTAAAGAACGGAATACCTCGAGTCCATAAATAAAATTATTCTCGTCAGTGTCTCACCTTCCATGAAGATTATACAGCATAACTCATCGAGGTTGAAGGTGAACGTCAAGTGAATTTAGCAGGTCTACTCAGCGACGTACGCGGAAGGTATATGCACTCTGACAGTGTTGCCAAATATTTGCGGCGATGTCGTCAGTTCATAGGTATGCCTGAAGGATCTCTTGTACTTAGCGAAATGGTTCAAATGTCTCTGAGCACTATGGGACTCAACATCTATTGTCATCAGTCCCCTAGAACTTTAGAACTACTTAAATCTAACTAACCTAAGGACATCACACACACCCATGCCCGAGGCAGGATTCGAATCTGCGCCGTAGCGGTTGCGCGGTTCCAGACTGTAGCGCCTAGAACCGCTCGGCCACTACGGCCGGCGTAGCGAAATGCTTGAGCCTTCTCGTTTTATACGGACCCCCAAGGGGGGAGGCGCGAGCGCGTTTGGATTTATATTGCGTTTTCTCCTGATACTTTCTTACGTCAACTTTTATGCTATTTGTATATAAGTCAACAAATGACATTTAACCAGAATTCCTCATTTTCTAACATTTTCGGCATGTTAAGCAAGGTATTATGTAGTAATAAGGGAGAGATCTCAAAGCTAGTGATATTAGTTTCACTCATGCAGGATGCGACATGCAAAGTACTGAGGTATATAATTTTCCACCACAAATGAAATTTCTCGAAATACAAAGGAATAAAACACTTACTTGCATAATTTGTAACGAAAGCTCGTTTCAACGGAAGAGAAAGACACTGGAAATCAACCTTGTCACTCACGTCACGGAGCAGGAAGAAACCCACCCTTTTCACCCCAAAATCGACTGTCTGTGTGCACTCTTGTGTATATTGGCGGAATGGAAGCAAGGAGAAACGCAGTTAACTAATTATTTGATGCCACACAGTAAGCAGTTCATTTGAGATTTAGAAAAGAAGAAACTGGTAAATATGTTCATTAATACGGTAACTAACCTGTAAATGTGGACAATGTGCAATTCAGTGCCTTCGTACATTTTTCATCTGAAGAGATTATGTATATAACTTAAAGGACACAGTTTGCTCACAGCTTTCTTAATGCTCCGCCCCCTCTCCCCCTTCCCCGTTGTTTGGTCCGAAAATGATAAAAAGAATCTATATCCATGTCACAGATTGTTCTTTCGAATAGTTTTAGGTCTTTTTTCTGTGTAGCTGCTTGGTATTTAGAAAGTTGAACACTATACCTTCTCCCACGATATTGGATCAATATGGCTACGAGGCTTACTGCCATCTAAATCAAGTACAAGAAGTGAAACACACACTTTATTACCTGGAATTTAAATAATACTTTACATAGCTGTGCAAACAAGAACAAGAGAGAACTATAATTTACGCACTGCCATAGCTCATTCGAATAGCAGCACAACAGAATTATCAGTTTTCCATTTACTGTTGTTACTCCCCAACCAACAGCTCAATCAAGGGTAAACCATGGTTGCGGTCACAAATTCGTAGGTAGCTGTATCAGAGTCCGTCCATACTACATAGTCTATTGTTGAGTAATCAAGTGCGATGAGAATTTATCCGACGTTATGGAGTGTGATCAACACAAATTGTTGTAGAGTTCTGCCTGCGTCATCGGTTGTTTACTCTTATCGGGCTGTTTCTTTTGCCCTGAACATAAGACGCAGAACTAAATTTGTGTAGTCTGAGGCGAAACATCCAGACTTACATTCTTTCAGATTCACTGATCAAGTGCATTGGCATAAAATAGCCGTATGAAATTTCTTGCAACAATAATAATAGTAACAATAACTAACTAATAGTGATCGAATTTTATTGATTTACCGAGCTGGCCGCTGTGGCCGAGCGGTTCTAGACGCTTCAGCCCGGATCCGCATTGCTGCTACGGTCGCAGGTTCGATTGGATGTGTGTGATGTCAGTAGGTTTAAGAAGTTCTACGTCTAGGGGACTGATGACCTCAGATGTTAAATCCCATAGTACTTAGAGCCATTTCAACCATTTTATTGGCCGAGGATGATGTCGATTAAAAATAAAAAAGGCTGATCATTCAGTTGGCCCAATGTAAAGGTTTCCTTCTCATTTTGTTACTGAATTTTGTTTATGTTGTTGTCTACAGTCCAGATACTGGTTTGATGCAGCTCTTCATGCTACTCTATCCTGTGCAAGCTTCTTCATTTCCAAGTAACTACTGCACCCTGCATCCTTCTGAGTCTGCTTAGTGTATTCATCTCTTGGTCTCCCTTTACGATTTTTACCCTCCACGCTGCCCTTCAGTACTAAACTAGTGATCTCTTGATGCCTCAGGATATGTGCTACCAATCGATCCCTTCTTCTAGACAAGCTGTGCTACAAATCCCTCTTCTCCCCAATTCTATTCAGTACCTCAGTCTACCCATCTTATCTTCAGCATTCTTCTGTAGGACCACATTTCGAAAGCTTCTATTCTCTTATTGTCTGAACTACTTATCATCCGTGTTTCACATCACACTCCACACAAATATTTTCAGGAAAGACTTCCTGACACATCTATACTCTTTTTTTTTGTCATCAGTCTACTGACTGGTTTGATGCAGCCCACCACAAATTCCTTTCCTGTGCTAACCTCTTCATCTCAGAGTAGCACTTGCAACCTACGTCCTCAATTATTTGCTTGACGTATTCCAATCTCTGTCTTCCTCTACGGTTTTTGCCCTCTACAGTTCCCTCTAGTACCATGGAAGTCATTCCCTCATGTTTCAGCAGATGTCCTATCATCCTGTCCCTTCTCCTTATCAGTGTTTTCCACATATTCCTTTCCTCTCCGATTCTAGACGTTACCAAATTTCTCTTCTTCAGAAGCGCTTTCCTTGCCGTTGCCAGTCTACATTTTATATCCTCTCTACTTCGATCATCATCAGTTATATTGCTCGGCAAATAGCAAAGCTCATCTACTATATTAAGTGTGTGATTTCCTAATCTAATCCTCTCAGCATCACCTGATTTCATTAGACTAATTCCTTTATCCTCGTCGCGCTTTTGTTGATGTTCATCTTATATCCTCCTTTCAAGACACTGTCCATTCCGTTCAACTGCTCCTCTAGGTCCTTTGCTGTCTGACAAAATTAAGTCATCGGTAAACTTCAAGGTTTTTATTTCCTCTATACGGATCTTAATTCCTACTCCAATTTTTTTCTTTAGTTTCCTTTACTGCTTGTTCAATATACAGTTCTTTATATTTGCAAGTAAAGAAAAAACCGAGGCGATGTACATCGATAAATCTAGATCTGAACCAGCAACTACCCTTGCATTAGATTACGACAAAAGGATAGCGCCAAGGAGCTAACATGACGCAAACAAATTCAATTTCGAAACTTCCTGGCAGATTAAAACCGTGTGCCGCACCCAGACTCGAACTCGGGACCTTTGCCTATCGCAGGAAAGCGCTCTGGCGGAATTAAAGCTGTGAGGACGGGACGTGAGTCGTGCTTGGGTGGCTCAGCGGTAGAGCACTTGCCCGCGAAAGGCAAAGGTCCCAAGTTCTAGTCTCGGTCCGGCACATAGTTTTAATCTGCCAGGAAGTTTCATATCAGCGCACACTCCGCTGTAGAGTGAAAATTTCATTCTAAATTCAATCTCCATTACTCAGAAAAATACAGCGTTCCCAGAAGCTACCAGACAAAGTCTTCGCAGATAAACGAGTTTTTGGTACAGTGTATATATTATAATTCTGCCTCTTATGACAAAGCTTGTGTTACCATAAAGCAAGTAAATATACATTTTTAGGAGTCTGCTGCATCGTGTGGATCCCAATGACAGAAAACATTTTAAACATTATGACAGGCAGCATTTGCCTGTTTGCGTCAAACAGTTTACCTCGTCGTTTTGCGTTCAGGGTAACAGGAGTTGCCCAATAAGCAAAGATGACAACGAAAGGCCGGTGACGCAAGCAGAACTCTGCAACCTACGCAGAATATTACTCAACAGTTTAATATGCAGTATGGTCTCTGCGTCAGGTACAAATATCTTCGAGCTTGTGACCACAACCATAGTTTAACCTTGGAAAAGACTCTGGTTGCAGTGTAACAACTGTAATAATTGGTAGACGGAGTGTGTGCTGCCATTCGGATGGGTTATACCAGTGGATAAACTAAAGTTTCCTATTGCTTTTATGTACGCAGCTACGTAAACTGTTATTTAATTCTAGGCAATCAAGTGCGTGTTTCACTTGAGAAAGATTTCGAATGCAGTTCGTAAGCATTCTGGCGATCTTGATCTAATATCTCGTTCGGTGCACGCATGGTGTTCTGGCTTCGAGTATCACTTAACTTACGCTATCAGTTTCGAGCATTGCTAATTCTCAAGTGCGTTTGTAGTGACAGACGTGAACACTTCGTCATCGTTTCAAAAATCGCGTGCAATGCAGATTTCTGCACAAATATGAGTGGCACACGATTTTTTTAAATAACGACAAAGATATCTCCACATTTGTCCATATAGATGCATTTGAGAATGGGCAGTGCCCAAAACTAGTAGCGATAATAATAAATATTTGCAACACAAATAAATGTCGCCAGAATGCTTCGAAGTAACAGTAAGTGCCTGAATTTGAATTCTTTTCATTATTTAGAGTCCAAACAAAGGAGGCACGTTAAGAAAGCAATTAACAGACTATTAAGCTTCGTGTTAATGAACATATTTCACAGCTTATTTCCTTAATCCTGAAATGAACTGATTACTGCGTGGTTTCGAATAATTAGTTAACTGCGGTTCTTCTTTCTTCCATCCACACCAAATACTCAGTCAATTTCGAGGTGCAACGTGTTTGATGTCTTCCTGTTTCATAACATGTGGCAAGGTTGATTTCCAAATGCTTTTTACATAATTGAAATAAGGTTTCGTTGTAAGCTATCAATGTGTTTATTCGTTTTTTTTGTGAAAATACTAATCGTGACTGAAAATTATATACCTAAATATTTCACATGGCATATCCTCCATGAGCGAAACTACCGTTACCTTAGATATCTCAACGTTAGTATCATGTAACACCTGAATTAACAGCCCCTTCCACACTGGAAAGCTTAAAAAGTGAGAAATTATGGATTAAATGCAATTGAGTGACTTAAATATAGATAAAACAGTCCCTAAAATACTCCTCAATGGTACCCAAGTACCATACCAAAAAACAGTAAAAGACCTTGGAATAATCTTGGATGAACACCTAAACTGGGAAGAACAAACAGTCACAGCTTGCCGGAAATCGCTCTCCTCCCTACATGCAATCCAAAAATTTAGGAAAATATTTCCAACCCATGTTAAACAAAAATTAGTCCAAACACTAGTCTTGCCTAATCTTTACTACTGCGATGTAGTTCAACACGGCACAAATAGTGAAAATTCTAGATGCCTCGAGCTAGTGATGAATGCTTGCTTTAGATACGTGTGCAATATTCGGTTGTATGATCATATCTGTCCTTCATACTCCCAGCTAGGTTGGATACGCCCACATAAGCCACGCGATCTCCACACGATGTGCTTACTTCATCAATTTCTTAGCCACTGGTGCCCCCAATACTTATCTTCTCACATTAAACACCTATCATCATTCCACAATCGCAATACCACATCGGATAGGTCTAGCATCTTGGCTGTACCTTTACATAACACAAAATCTTTCTCCGTGTCATTCTCCATCTCAGCCATACGACTATGGAACGCACTCCCCTGTGATCTGCGTCTTATCCAGAACTACTCAACATTCAAGAGGGAACTCAAAACTTACATATTAGGGCGGTATAGCCACCATTGTTGTGCCCCTCCCATCTCTTTCTTTCTCCTCTCCATCACAGCTTCGAATTTTACCATTCTATTTATCTTCCTCTAACCTATCTACCTCTTATACATCTCTTTCACCCCATTCTATCGTCTTATGTCTCTGCTCGATGAGAATAACTCACAAGCTGCAAGAATATAACGAGAAAATTCCCAACTAACAATGGAACTGACATTCACAAAAGAAAAGTATGTTTACTTTCATATACATAGTCACTATTGTTATTATTATTCTTGATTGTTATAATTATTTTTTATTGTTGTAATTATCATTGTACTACTTTTATAATCTCTGTATTTTTCTTTAACATCAATACTGCATAATACGTTATATGTCCTGAATGTTATGTAGAAACTGTAACTCGTTCAATCTGAGTATGCCTGGTTAGGTGTAAGAGAGGGCCTGAAGGCCCTAATCTTGCCAGGTAAAATAAATGCATAAATAAATAAATAAATAAATAAATAAATAAAAGGCAAAGTTAGAACTATCAGGAGATAACAGTACAAGACGAACACGTCGAGAATTTCGCTAGGTAGCTTCTCCTAGAATAGCTAAAAGCTGGCAACATCGTCACAAATATTTGGCAACACTTCCAGAGTGTATATTCTTCCGCGTATGTCACTGAGCAGACCCGCTAACTTCAAGACGTAAGTCATAACTGTTTTTGTGTTTGACGTTGTGTTATCAGGGTCAACGACGGGTTATACAATATGAGAGCGCTCATGCTGGCCGCGCCTAATTAGCTCAATAGTTTGCACACGCGCTATGATGTGACGGGTGGTGTGGGTTGTGAGTTCAGATCGTGGTGTATACAAGGACACTAAGGTTTTTTCCACTTTACATTGTGGAGCTGAAAATTGCTGGAAGAAATTCTTTAACGAAATCTGAAGAAAACCATTATACATTCAACCTTCTCCCTCTTTCGAGATGTCCGTTTTGCGAATATGCTACGTAGAACCCACATGTCAAGGGGAACAGTTATAGAGTGAACATACTGATTAATACACACTGGAGACCCAAAGAAACTGGTACACGTTTGTAATATCGTGTAGGGCTCCCGAGAACACCAAGAAATGCTACAACACGACGTGGCATTGACTCGACTAATGCCTGAAGCAGTTGTGGAGGGAATTGACACCAAGAATCCTGTAGGGATGTCGATAAATCCGTAAGAGTACGAGGGGGTGGAGACTACTACTAACAGCACGTTGAAAGGTAACTAACATATCCTCAATAATGGTCGTGTCTTGGGAGTTTGGTAACCAGCGGAACTGCTCAAACTCAGAATAGCGTTCCTGGAGCCACTCTGTAGCAATTCTGGATCTGTGGGGTTTCGCATTGTCCTGTGGAATTGCCCAAGTCCGTCGGAATGAGCAATGGACACGAGTGGGTGCAGGTTATCATGCGGGATGCTCATCTACGTGTCGCCTGTCAGAGTCGTATCTAGATGTATCAGCGGTCTCGTATGACTCCAACTGCACACGCCCCATACCATTACAGACATTCCACGAGCTTGAACATTCCTCAACTGAGTGCAGGGTCCATGGATTCATGAGGTTGTCTCCATTCCCGTAGACGTCCATCCGCTCGATACAATTTGAAACGAGACTCGTCCGACCACACAACATGTTTCCAGTCATCACCAGTCCAATGGCGGTGTTGATGGGCCCAGGCGAGGCTTAAAGTTTAGTGTCGTGCAGTCGTAAAGCTTACACGAGTGGGCCTTCGGCTCCGAAAGCCCAAATCGATGACGTTTCGTTGAATGATTCTCACTCTGACACTTGTTGATACTCCAGCACTGAAATCTCCAGCAATTTGCGGAAGAGTTACAAAAAAATGTTCATAACTGGTAAGGTCATCAGTCCCCAAGCTTACACACTACTTAACCTTAATTATCCTAACGACAAACGCAGACACCCACACCCGAGGGAGGACTCTAACCTCCACGGGGACCAGCCGCACAGTCCATGACTGCAGCGCCCTAGACCGCTCGGCTAATCCCGCGCAGCGAAGAGTTGCAGGTCTGTCACGTTGAACGATTCTCTTCAGTCGTTGTTAGTCCTCATTCTTGCAGGATATTTTACCGGCCGCAGCGGTGTCGGAGATTTGATATTTTACCTGATTCCTGATGTTCACGGTACAAATGCGAAGTCATCGTACGGGAAAATCCCCACTTCATCGCTACATCGGAGATGCTGTGTCCCATCCCTCGTTCGCCGACTATAACACCACGTTCAAACTCACTTAAATCTTTATAACCTGCCATTGTAGCAGCAGTAACGGGTCTAACAACTGCGCCACACACTTGTCATCTTATATAGACGGTGCCGACCGCAGTAGCGTCTTCTGCCTGTTTATTTATCTTTGTATTTGAATACGCATGCCTATACCAGTTTCTTTGGCGCTTCAGTGTAGTTCCTCTGTGCTTAGTTTCTGTAGTTGTTTGTAATGTAGACGTTTGCTGACACTTGCGTTTGCTACTACCTTCCATTCTGGGTGGCTGGAATGTAGTCAGATTCTTTAGTTTCAGTCTAATTGAATAGTTTAAGTATCTATATATCTATAAGAGTTATTTCACAATAAGTCCACATGTGCAGTGTGCCTGCGTTACTACAGCTCATACACTGCATAGTGTTCGCTGAGTTAACCACATACATTTAACGTAAGAAATCAAACAGCGACAGTAAGACGTCATGCACCATCATTGCTCATTGTGGCTTCAAAGAAACAGACGAATTTCTGACGAAATAATTGCATGAAGAATCGCCTCTAAAAGGGAAAACTACGTACAAAGCATAGTAACATTAGACAACATAGTAGAGTATTATAATTAAATCACGAACTATAATAATAATTTTGTGCAATAGTCATGTCTTTTATACCAGTGTAACAGAAAAGGTATCATATTAAAGCAGGTTGTCTGCCTACGTTGGTACAGAGTGCGAAACGCTGATCTTAGACTGTTGTCTTGAGAATCACTCGACAACAGTGAACCATTTTATACTCTCCAAAGCGCCGAGCGATAGCAGGTGCCTTTGACATGGGGCGAGGCAGTGCAGCGCCGCCGCAGTAACCCCTGCCGGTAAGTAACGAATGCGTGCTGGACAGATCTGGTGCAAGTAGCGTTCGGAGGCAGATAGTCCGCAAAGCAACCTGTCGCAAAATTGTAACTGGGCGGAACTGTTATTAGCGATGTGTCAGAACTTGAAATACATTGCAGCTGCGTTATGATTTCACTCATGACATCAACTTTCAGATGTAGGCGTTGTAAAATTTTGAGCAGCAAACGGTCTCGATCGCGAGACCTCACATTGAGACTCAAAGCGCTTTACCGCTAAACCAAGGCCTCGGCCAGAACCAACACTTTCGAATTGGAGGCGAGACTTCCTCCAGGAAGTGCCGCAGCGTACAATAATGCCAGATAGTGCAGTAGCCGGACTTAAGAATATTTATCAATGTGGCCAGGTTACTTCTCCCAACTCGCGATCAGTACGGACTTACGCTATTAGACAGTCGGCCGCTGGCCAGGTTTTATGACAGAGTGTATATGTACAGACAGACAAACATATGATTGAAATTTCAGAAAATTTTGATGTTTTGTTCAGTAGAAAGAGCTTCACAAATTGAGCAAGTCAGTAATGCGATGGTTCTCCTCTGGCCCTTGTGCAGTTATTCGGCTTGACACTGATAGAGTTGTCGGATGTCCCCTGAGGGATATCGTGCTAAGTTCTGTCCAACTGGCCCGTTAGATCGTCAACATCCCGAGATAGTTGGAGGGCCCTGTCTGTAATGCTCCAATTGTTCTAGGTTGGGGAGAGATCCGGTGACCTAACTGGCCAAGGTAGATTTTGCAAGCATGAAGACAAGCAACAGAAACTCTCACCATGTGCAGGCGAGCACTATCTCGCTGAAATGTAAACCCGGGATAGCTTGCAATAAACATCGTCGACGCACCGCTGTGCCGTACGGGCACCCAAAATGACAACCAAAAAGATGCAAACATGAATCAGAATGACATCCCACTCTGGTTGCTGGGCCTTATGGAGGATAATAGTCAGTTGGTATCCCACCACTGCCTGGAGTGTCTCCAGAAACGTCTTC
Organism: Schistocerca gregaria; assembly: GCF_023897955.1. Lineage (NCBI taxonomy): Eukaryota > Metazoa > Arthropoda > Insecta > Orthoptera > Acrididae > Schistocerca > Schistocerca gregaria. The sequence continues at coordinate 475,108,337 of NC_064926.1, forward strand.
TCTGGTTGTCGGAGCTCAATTGAAACGGGACTCATCAGCGAAGACAGTTCTACTGCTGTCAATGAGATTCCAAGCCGAATGTGCCAGATATCACCTGCAAAGATGCTTGTTAGTGTACAAATGTCAATGGTAGTCGGAGCAAAGAGGTGCCGACAGCTTAGCCCGCTTTCTCTGAGCCGCCTATTAATGGTCCTTGTGGTCACTGAAGTACGAGCTGCATGTCGAATCGATGATAACGATGAATCCGCGGCTCGGAACGCCTCTCCGACGATTGCTCGGTCCTCACATTCTGTCGTCTCTGTAGGTCAGCTGCACCCCTCTTGACTTTGTGTTCGGCCACAGTTCACCGCCTTCTGCTAACACTAACAAGTTTGTTTGTATGGATAACCTTCGCAGCAAGCATATAAATAGTTGTTTTGTAAATAAAACTGCCTTTTCCTGTTTTCGAAATGTGGTGCTACAGAAAAATGCTGAAGATTAGATGGATATATCACATAGCTTATGAGGAGGTATAGATAAGAATTGGAGAGAAATTTGTGGCACAACTTGACTAGAAGAAGGGCTCGGTTGGTAGGGCATATTTTGAGGCATCAAGGGATCATCAGTTTAGTATTGGAGGACAGCGTGGAGGGTAAAAACCGTAGAGGGAGACCAAGAGGTGAATACACCAAGCAGATTCAGAAGGATGTAGGTTGCAGTAGGTACTGGGAGATGAAGAACCTTGCACGGGATAGAGTAGCATGGAGAGCTTCATCAAACCAGTCTCAGGACTGAAGACGACAACAACAACAGTTACTTTATTTATCCCATACGCGTTTCGCCTTCTCCTGTTCTAAGGCATTATCAGTGGGATCTATAACGATACAGTTTTGTTCGTTATAGGCTATCAAACAGTTCACTCCGCGATTTTTGTAAAAAAAAAATAATTACTTAGCATTTGCTGATGTGGGTTTCCTCACATCTGGTCTGGAGGTAGCACAACACTTATCACTACCATATAATCACGTCTTCGTGTTCTCGTCTTCCACCCACTGTTCATGTTTCTCATTCTTTGCCGGCCGGAGTGACCGAGCGGTTCTAGGCGCTACAGTCTGGAACAGAGCGACCGCTACGGTCGCAGGTTCGAATCTTGCATCTGACATGGATGTGTGTGATGCCCTTAGGTTTAAGTAGGTCTAAGTTCTAGGGGACTGATGACCTCAGCAGTTAAGTCCCACAGTGCTCAGAGCAATTTTTTTCTCATTCTTTTTTGTGGTGGACTATTGTTCTTTTGTAATTCGATACAACTATTTCGGAGTACACTGCTTTTTCACAGCGTAAATATTGCGTCTTCCATAACGTTTTTCCCTCTTCTTTGGTATGTTTACCTATTTGTTGCCAATCTAACGAAGTACATGTTCGTTACTAGCTGGTAGAGAGTAGCTGAAAACTTTGGTGACAGCTGTTTTGACTTTTCATTTCAATCTTCTGTGGAAGGTTTCATGGATGAGTGAATGTAAAGATGTTGGGTTCTATTATTATTACATTGGACAGTATTAATATATTAATACTTTTTGCGAACGTTATTCTATTATTTTATCTATTACTGTAAGTAATGAATTGCTTGGCATCTGTCCTTTGTCATTCAACAGGATTTTCCCCTCTACTTTGGTTTTATTTACTGGTAATTTTCTTGCATGGTCAGGAGGTGATTTTTATTGTTGATTCTAATTATTTTCACTTCATCTTCTCTGATGGTCGGTTTCTCTTAGGTGTTCTGCAAATGTGGCGTTTGGCAGTTTTATTTACAAAACAAATCCTGCTAACACTGTCGGATATTGGCATCGCTTGAAATGTCGAGCGAGACTCAAACCGGCTTCTTTCAGCCAAACTACACGTCCTATCTCGAATGCTGATTATATTTTCCACGCTCCTGTCTGCGAGGCAAGGTTACTGCCAACTGAGTACATAGAATGAAATTCGCAAGGGGTTTCTGCCCTTTTATCGACGAATCCTTTGTTTACTACCCTTGCAAGCTGCGCGTTAAAATTCTTTGCAGCGTCATGCGTTCATCCCTCGGGCGCCGAAATTTACAATTATACATTTTTCGTCAGTACCTGTGTGAATATCAATTTGTGAACAATTTGCGTAACTTCTTCGTGATGTATTTTTCTTTTGTCTTAACGTGTATTTTGTGATCGATAATGTTCCCAGAGCTGTTAAAAATGACTGATGAGGGACATTAAGTAATCGTTAACACTGCATGCTGCAGCTGCATTCGCATACAAACTTAGACTAGGTGATAAACTCAGTGCTGTATGCCAACAGATGTAAGCTAGGTTTGTAGCGACGGGAGAGCTGGCAGTACTGTTCTGATCGTTCGATTTGTATCGATTCAGTAATCCGCTTGACCCATAGCGTCGAGTGACTTGCTGGATGTGCTTCTAGTAAAGCTTGCATTTATAGCTACATAAATACTCCGCAAGTCACTATACAGAGCATGGCGGAGGGTGCGTCCTATCAACATCATTTTTCTTCCCTGTTCCATTATCGTACTGAGTGAGGTATAAATGACTGTGTACGCACCCTAAATTCTCTTATCTCTATCCCTACGCGAGATACACATTGTGTGGCAGCATAATGGTGCCACAGTTTTCTTCGAATACAGCTTCTCCAAATTTACCCTATAGGAGTGCATGAGAAGCGTCGTCTAACAATTTTCTGTTACACTTTCGCATGGGCTGTACCGACCTGTCACGATCCTAAGAGCGCGACTCTGATTTCGTCCGACGTCCGTTCTCATGTTTACTTTATGAGGACACTGGATCAATATTCTACAATTAATCGCACTATCGGGCAAGCATGGACAACCTTTGGTGACCCGCGGGCCTGATTAAGCCCGCTGGACGTCTCGCCATGTGACGAGACAATAGCTTTGCTCCTAGCGCGTAAAATCAGAACTGTGAAGTTCGTGAAAACAGGGCCCCGAGAGTGGACGTCACTCTGACCGAACTCCTGGCAGTTTTGGGAGAGCGAGCCATGACAAAACCCTTCCACTTGGTGTGCGAGATGTATGAGACAGGCGAAATACCCCCAGACTTCGAGAAGAATGCAGTAATTCCAATTCCAATAAAAGTCGTTGCCGACATGTGAATTTCACCGAACTATCAGTTTATTAAGTCATGTTCGCAAAATTCCAACACGAATTCTTGACATGAGAGTGGAAAAACTGTTTAAAGCTGACATTTTCCGAAGATCAGTTTCATTTTCGGAGAAATGTAGGAATAAGCGTGGCAGTACTGACCCTACGATTTACCTTGGAAGATAGTTTAAGGAAAGACTTAGAGAAAGCTTTTGACGATGTTGACTGGAATACTCTCTTCTAAACTCTGTAGGTAGCAGGGGTAAAATACAGACAGCGAAAGGCTATTTACAATTTGTACAGAAACCAGGCGCCTGTTTTAAGAGTCGAGCGGCATAAAAGGAAAGCAGTGCTTGGGAAGGGAGTGACACACGGTTGTAGCCTATTGCCAATGTTATTCAATCTGTGCACTGAAGAAGCAGTAACGGAAAACAAAGAAAAATTTGGAGTAGCGGAAAATGAAATGAGCGTATGGCATTGGTGGTCGGAATGCCCCATGCGGGGGACTTCGGCAGCCGTATTGCAAGTCCTCTTTAGTTGACGCCTCTTTGGCGACTTGCGGGTCAATGATAGACACACAACACCCAGTCACTTAACGGGAATCGAACCCAGGCCCCCTGCGTGACAAGCGGAAACGCTACCGCTACGCTACGGAGGCGGACTTTAGATTAGTAATTAAAATCTATGGAGAAGAAATAAAAACTTTGTGGTTTCCCGACGACAATGTAATTCTGTTACAGACAGCAAAGGACTTCGAAGAACAGTTGAATGGAATGGATAGTGTCTTGTAATGGGGATATAAAATGAACCCAACAAAAACAAAGCAAGCATAATGGTATGTAGTCAAATGAAATCAAGTGATGCTGAGAGAATTAGATTAAGAAATGAGGAATTAAAGTAGATAAGTTTTCTTATCTGGGCAGCAAACTAACCGCTGATGACCGAAGTAGAGAAGATATAAAATGTAGGCTGACAATGGTAAGAAAAGCGTGTCTGAAGACGAGAAATTTGTTAACGTCGAACGTATATTTAAGTGTGAGGTAAGTCTTTTCTGGAAAGAACATGTATGGAGTGTTAGCCATGTGTGGAAGTGAAAGGTACATAATAAACAGAGAATAGAGGTTTTTGAAATGTGGTGCTACAGCTAAATGTTGTTTTGTTTGTGTATACGCATGGCTGTTCTTGTGATTCAAAAACCTTATGTATACCATAGGATAAATAAATAATACTTACAGGATATGACACGCTCAAGACGTTCACCACTAATCTTGTAAATAAATACTATATCATCCCTTCCTTTTGTCGGAGGCACTATTTAGCAAAGCCTTTGACAATGTCAGCTTCGACAGTTTACTTCCCACACGAAGCACCATAAATATCTCTCCAGATGCATTGCAAATGGCTTCTCTTGGACCTGTCATCTCGCCAGCAATACGTCATATCAGCACCATCAAGTCACAATGTAGACAGGTGCCAGAGTGTTCAGTATTTAGGCCTCTGAATTTTTTCACTGTATGTCAATTATGTGTCTTCAGTCACTATGTAAATACGACAAGTATGCTGATGATCTTTAGTTACGTCTAAGCGTAGTAATAAACGTGAAGGCATATTGAGAACTAAAGTGCTTACCTGTGTACACTTTCAAAATAGGCACAAAACTCGAGCTGTCCTGGTTGGTCACTATGTTCACTAGCCCGAAAATTACCGAATTCTACCGTTTTCAATCCTAAATGGGACAAGTATCACCTTCACTCCCACAACAAAGTGTCTAGGAGGATTTTTCACAGACTACGCGAAGGAACTTGCCCCCCTTCTTGCAGCGGTGTACCGTAGGTCTCTAGAAGAGCGAAGCGTTCCAAAGGATTGGAAAAGGGCACAGGTCATCCCCGTTTTCAAGAAGGGACGTCGAACAGATGTGCAGAACTATAGACCTATATCTCTAACGTCGATCAGTTGTAGAATTTTGGAACACGTATTATGTTCGAGTATAATGTCTTTTCTGGAGACTAGAAATCTACTCTGTAGGAATCAGCATGGGTTTCGAAAAAGACGGTCGTGTGAAACCCAGCTCGCGCTATTCGTCCACGAGACTCAGAGGGCCTTAGACACGGGTTCACAGGTAGATGCCGTGTTTCTTGACTTCCGCAAGGCGTTTGACACAGTTCCCCACAGTCGTTTAATGAACAAAGTAAGAGCATACGGACTATCAGATCAATTGTGTGATTGGATTGAGGAGTTCCTAGATAACAGAACGCAGCATGCCATTCTCAATGGAGAGAAGTCTTCCGAAGTAAGAGTGATTTCAGGTGTGCCGCAGGGGAGTGTCATAGGACCGTTGCTATTCACAATATACATAAATGACCTGGTGGATGACATCGGAAGTTCACTGAGGCTTTTTGCAGATGATGCTGTGGTGTATCGAGAGGTTGCAACAATGGAAAATTGTACTGAAATGCAGGAGGATCTGCAGCGAATTGACGCATGGTGCACGGAATGGCAATTGAATCTCAATGTAAACAAGTGTAATGTGATGCGAATACATAGAAAGATAGGCCCCTTATCATTTAGCTACAAAATAGCAGGTCAGCAACTGGAAGCAGTTAATACCATAAATTATCTGGGAGTACTCATTAGGAGTGATTTAAAATGGAATGATCATATAAAGTTGATCGTCGGTAAAGCAGATGCCAGATTGAGATTCATTGGAAGAATCCTAAGGAAATGCAATCCGACAACAAAGGAAGTAGGTTACAGTACGCTTGTTCGCCCAATGCTTGAATACTGCTCAGCAGTGTGGGATCCTCACCAGGTAGGGTTGATAGAAGAGAGAGAGAAGATCCAACGGAGAGCAGCGCGCTTCGTTACAGGATCATTTAGTAATCGTGAAAGCGTTACGGAGATGATAGATAAACTCCAGTGGAAGACTCTGCAGGAGAAACGCTCAGTAGCTCGGTGCGGGCTTTTGTTAAAGTTTCGAGAACATACATTCACCGAAGAGTCAAGCAGTATATTGCTCCCTCCTACGTATATCTCGCGAAGAGACCATGAGGATAAAATCAGAGAGATTAGAGCCCTCACAGAAGCATACCGACAATCCTTCTTTCCACGTACAATACGAGACTGGAATAGAAGGGAGAACCGATAGAGGTACTCAGGGTACCCTCCGCCACACACCGTCAGGTGGCTTGCGGAGTATGGATGTAGATGTAGATGTAGGAGTGGAAAGCCAACTTGGGCTGAGCACATGGCAGCAATGTGCAACAATGTGCAACAATGTGCAACAATGTGCAACAATGTGCAACAATGTGCAACAATGTGCAACAATGTGCAACAATGTGCAACAATGTGCAACAATGTGCAACAATGTGCAACAATGTGCAACAATGTGCAACAATGTGCAACAATGTGCAACAATGTGCAACAATGTGCAACAACGCACCAAAATCTCTCCACGCCCTAAAAGAAAATGTCATTTTAGGCCCGTAGAAATAAGTTGAGCAAAATAATATACTTCGAATTGTGGATTACAGCGATGTTATCCTGCACGGAGAGCTCACAGCATCAGGAACTGTATAAGAACGTCTGTATTCGATACACACACATCAAAAAAGCTTTGCATCACCTCGGTTCCAAGAGTTCCGGAACCTATACAGAAAATTGGAATACTGATCAACATTAACACCATTTCCACCCTCTTTATTGCTCCTGAAAACTACACATTGCATGTTGTACCACCATACAGCGAGACCTTCATAGGTGGTGGTCCAGATTGCTGTACACACCGGTAGCTCTAATTCCAGTAGCACGTCCTCTTGCATTGATGCATGTCTGTGGCATACTACCCACAAGTTTATCAAGGCACTGTTGGTCCAGATTGTCCCACTCCCCAACGGCGATTCGGTGTAGATTCCTCAGAGTGGTTGGTGGGTCATGTCATCCATAAACAGAACTTTTAAATCTATCCGAGGCATGTTCGATAAGGTTCATGTCTGGAGAACATGCTGGCCCGTCTAGTCTAGCGATGTCGTTATCCTGAAGGAAGTCATTCACAAGATGTGCACGATGGGGACGCGAATTGTCGTCCATGAAGACGAATGGCTCACCAATATGTTGCCGATATGGTTGCACTACCGGTCGAAGGATGGCATTCTCGTATCGAACAGCTGTGACGGCGCCTTCATGACCACCAGTGGCGTACGTCGGCCCCACACAATGCCACTCCAAAACAGCAGGGAACCTTCACCTTGCTGCAATCTCTGGACAGTGTGCCTTAGGCGCTCAGCCTGACCCGCTTGCCTCCAAGTACGTCTCCGACGATTGTCTGGTTGAAGGCATATGCGACAATCATCGGTGAAGAGAAAGTGATGCCAATCCTGAGCGGTCCATTCGGAATGTTGGTCCACCTCTACCGCGCTGCATGGTGTCGTGGTTGCAAAGATGGACCGCGCCATGGACGTCGGGAGAAGTTGAGCATCATGCAGCCTATTGTGCATAGTTTGAGTCGTGGCTGCACGAAAAGCATTATTCAACATGGTTTCGCTGTCATTGTTCTTCCGAGCCATAATCCGTAGGTAGCGGTCATCCCAGGAGTAGTGGCCCTTGAGCGGCCTGAGCGAGGCATTCCATCCATCGACAGTTCCTGTCTCTCTATATCTCATCCATGTCCGAACAATACCGCTTTGGTTTACTCCGAGACGCCTAGACACTGATCTTGTTGAGAGTCTTCCCTGGCAGAATGTAACAATGCGGGCGCGATCGAACCGCGGTATTGACAGTCTAGGCACGTTTGAACTACAGATAACACGACCCGTGTACCTCCTTCCTGGTGGAATGACGAACTAATCGGCTGTCAGACCAGCTCCGTCTAATAAGTGCTGCTCATGCATGGTTGTTAACATCTTTGGGCGAGTTTAGTGAGATCTCCACTCAGGCAAAGGGACTGCGTCCAGAATGAGATTTTCACTCTGTAGCGGAGTGTGCGCTGATATGCCAGGAAGTTTTAAAGGGACTGTATACAATATCCACAGTCAACGTCTATCTTCAGGAGTTCTGGGAAGCGGGGTGATGCAAAACTTTTTTGATGTGTATCTGTGACGTTCAAGTTCTTTGATCGTATTTCACCATCTTATTCACAATAATCCTGGCTACGTGCAGACGAACCCAGTGATTTCCACGCAGTATTCTCCTCTGCCGTCGTATCAGTGTATATTATCTCTCAGATCTCTCCACCTTAACGTTCTTGTTTGAACAACATAGCTCTAACACCAGTTCCCATCAGAGCAAAATCCTGTCAGTCCCACTCCATCACTTAGCCCCCTTACGTGAGGTATTTTTCAATAAGAAGTACCCGACACTGGAATGGCATTCCTCATATTAGAGAACTTAATAACAGCTGCAGGTTCGAAAGACAGAAATGTCATACTCGAATCTACTGAAGCATCAATAATGCCTTCCACGTTATGCAATTACACCCTTCTCTCCAACCTGGTCTTCCTCATTTCCCAATGGTCTTAGTGCTGTCTACCTAAATTTGTCTCCCACAGAACTCGCTATATCAGAAAATATAATTTTTGTACATGTACTGCGGTATGCAAAACGTAAGGACGAAAGTAGCCTTCGTATGATATGTCACTGGCAAGTAACCTATACAGAAAGAACTGCTACAGTGTAGTACACAACGTAAGTGTAAGAAATATGCAATGAGACGGACAGAAATGAAACTTTTATACACTGACAATTACAATGTCACTGCCATTTATGATCGTCTCATGGGCACTGCAAAGGGTGGGACACGGTTCTTAATAGAGTGTGTGATCACGCCGGACGTCAACGAATGCTCTGCAACATGCAATATGCTCCCTTTATTGTCACAAAGGGTTCCATTCCTCCACAAGCGAGGATGACAACTGCCGAATGATCGCTGGAGCATTTGGACGTACTGCAATGCGTCTCCCCACACGTGCTCGATGGGATTTAAGTCGAGGGAATGGGCAGACCGGTCCATTCGGCCAATATCCTCTCGTTCGAAGAGCTGCGTGTTTACATACAATTGCGTAGCGCCCAGGTTGCCTTGCGCAGCAACTAAATATCTGTGGCTGGAAGTTCGCTTTCTGCCACCAGTGATTTTGGGCACCGTAAGGCTGTGGCGAATACAACAAATGTAATTAACTCAATTAATAAAGTGATACAACACTGAACAGAAAGACTCGCCTGTATTATTCACATTTTTGTTTAAAGGTGGGAGGCCGCCACTGTTTACAAAAGGTTGAGGTTTGTTAACTTTGTTAATAGAATTAATATGACACTCAGCCAAGTGTCAACAGACAGATCTCAATGAGGGCTATCTGCCAATATTTTAACTTACATCGTTACATATTTGTTTAGGTCGTCACCAATTATAGTATTTGATTTCTTTTGAGAAGCTACATAATTAACAGAATGTTGCACACTGCAGCATGTCCTAGTATTGTAAGTAAGCTGTTTAGGTTTTTTTTTATTGGTAACGCCGCCGCCACGTAGCGCTCTGTATAAAAATCACTGGCTGTGCCTTGCGCAGTCTGTGTTTAGTTTGCATTGTTGTCTGCCATTGTAGTGTTGGGCAGCGGCAGCTGGATGCTAACAGCGCGTAGCGTTGCGCAGTTGGAGGTGAGCCGCTAGCAGTGGTGGACGTGGGGAGAGATGGAGTTTTGAAATTTGTAAGAATTGGTGTCACGAACTGATATACATATTATGACTATTAAGGTAAATACATTGTTTGTTCTCTATTAAAATCTTTCATTTGCTAACTGTGCCTCAGTAGTTAGAGCCTTCCGTAGTTTGAATCTTTTATTTAGCTGGCAGTAGTGGCGCTCGCAGTATTGCAGTAGCTTGAGTAACGAAGATTTTTGTGAGGTAAGTGATTTGTGAAACGTATACGTTAATGTTAGTCAGGGCCATTCTTTCGTAGGGATTATTGAAAGTCAGATTGCGTTGCGCTAAAAAAATAGCGTGTGTCAGTTTAAGCACAGTCTTGTATCAATTGTTCAAAGAGGACGTTTCACATAGACCAGTCTTGTATAAATTGTTTTAAGGGGACGTTTCAGTATGAAGACTTAGTTATCGGAATAATGATAAATGTCTATGCTTTTACGCACATTAGGATCAAAATTAGACGACGCTATTTGTGTATTATTAATACCGTCAGTTAGGCGAAAAGCAGGACTGCCACGTCAACTTTGAGTCTATAATTGGAAAAGGGAGGAGGAGGGGTGGGGGATTTTTCATAGGGGAGACACTATTTATCAAATCAACATTAATATGTATTTTGATTGTTCGAAGTTTCGTGCTTTTTGCAAATATTACAAATTGCAGTAACTCATAAGATTGAGGCTGTGTTTAGATGGGCCATATTTTACGGCAAAAATTCCCAGCAATAGAGTGTTGTCACCATTGCTGCTATGTGGCTGCAACAGACGGCAATTTTGCGGTGTGACTGGACAATATTATTGACGTTGTTGGCTGTTGCAGGTAGTTGATTTATTGCCGAGGTGTTGCCGGTGTTGTCCACCAACGATGAAGAGTGTTTCATAATGCAGGGAAATATTTATCTCTGTCCTTGTCTGCAAATATTTGCCTAATTCTCTCTCTCTCTCTCTCTCTCTCTCTCTCTCTCTCTCTCTCTCTCTCTCTCTCTCTCTATCTATCTATCTATCTATCTTTCCCATTTCTCTCAGCGACAGTGCTGCAGTCATGTGCCTGACTGAATACAATATCGTTTCGCTTTTGTGAGGAAATTCGCGCTCGTTTGTATAGTCATTTATTTTGTAGTTTGTTGTCATTTTTTGTGTTATGCGCAGCAATGGAAAAGTTGACAATCGAGAGAATTATGAATTTTATAAATGCGGTTCCTGTAGGACCAGAGCTATGGGACATCGAAAGCGATGTATACGAAGGTCGCAATCTGTAAAAAGAGAAAGGGTTGGCAAGTTGTTTCCAATGAACTCTGAATCATGTTTGATGAACCACACAAAAAATTCTGAAGTCTTCGAGATTTGTACGTGATGCTATGATTTTCGTACTATTTTTTTATACTTACCTGAAGCAGGAATTTATAGTGTAAACAGTGATGTGAGATGGTGAACAAAAATAAAATAAAACTTGTAGCATTATTTGAATCGCCCCTTAACCAAGTGTTTCAGTCCCTATATCAAAGCACTGCATACTTCTGGTACCAAGAAGCTTATTGATGAACAAGAAGTTTAAATAGGTACATAAACTTCTGTATGAATTCTCTGTACCTAAAAACCGTAGCGTGATCGCGAATCGAATATTCCGATAGCAGTTCTGGGACCAATTGCTTGTGGGAGTTATTGAAGTCGTTTTTCGACATTTTGGTAAAATTTAGGAACAGGTATGTATTTAGCATCAGTTCAATAGTAATATTTTCTGAAGCATTCAGCTTACTTAAAAAATAAAGCAAAGACAATGCCCTATTTCTCTTTTTTTAAAACTGTATTCCTGATCTGATTTAAAAGCAACAGGGTCGCTCACTACTGATACCTCGGGTTAGTCCGTTTTGTGGGAACAGTAGGGTCCCTTGTAAACACTTCTGGCCCTCACATGTATTGCCGCAAACACTGCCAGTGTGTAATGACCGATATTTACTACGGATGTCTGAAATTCGTGTCGCCACAATGTTGTCGTAGAACGTCGTCGGAATATATCCCCGGCAATATGCGATGTTTTATGGCCTTCTACAAATACTTTTAGAGACAGCGCGTTTAGGGTCATTCTGCTCAGACCTTGAGCATTTATGTCATGGTACAATTATTTAACAAATTTGTATGTTGTTCGAAACATGTAGAGTATTAGAGACTGGTGAATCAGATTAGCCACGTTGGAGACCCATAGTGGGAGTAAAGGTGTAAGTCCTTGGTTTTGAAACACTGGGACATACACCTCCCCCTGCAAGGAGGGAGCAGGGAGGTATAAAAGCTGGTGCAGCTGGGGCGAGAGGTACCAACGCATTGCGATATTAAAAAAAAGTAGATATTTAATCAAGACAAATATGTTAGTGCTTACGACGAACTATCTACTAGGTATCCATTATTTCATGTGTACTCTGAGGTTAATTTTCATCTTAGTCATTAGCCGGAATGTAAGCGCAATAACTAACCGTAGGCAATCCGACCACTGAAATTCGTAGCGCACGAGTACAATAGACGTGCAAAATTTGGCAGATCGTCGCACGTCTGCCTGGTTCGGAACACTTCATGCAAAGTGTGTTCTGTATAGCATTTCTCACAGCTTCAACGACATAATAATTTTTGCCGGTGGTGGCCTTGTTTCTAAGCAGCGATGGCGCTCGAGTCTTACTAGGAATAAGTTGTTCGATAAGTATCGATCAAAGAAGCAGTTTAGTAGTGTGTACTTTCGATGTGAAAGTGAACTGTCGGCTTATAGGGCTATTTTTTTTCTTCACTTCGTTATGAGCTTGTCGAATAAATGCGAGTACAGTGACGATTACATTAAATACAGTTTGTTGCTCTACAAAACAATGGTGTCGACCGGCCGCAACGTGTTGTTTATTAGGGAGTATTCAGCAATGATGCCGTGAGACCTTGTTTTCTCGAACGGCATTTGTTAATTAAACACAGCGCTTTAAAAGGTAATCCGATCGAGTTTTAAGTTGAAAAATTTGCGAGTTTGAGACTTATGAAGTTGGATAGTACGGGATCCATTGCTCCTCTTATGAAAAATCGGTCCTAGCTTCCTATGAGTTACCGCTACCCTTCACACAGGCTAAGAAGAATCATACTATCGGAGAAACACTTGTCAAACCATGTTTGTCTAAGAGCATCTGATGTTTTGGACCAGACAACAAAAATTTTCACACATGCCGTTTTCTGACAAGTTGATAATAGGGCCACAGACACAACAAATCAAGTAGTGCAGGCCGAGAAAAGTTTTCGCAATATAGTTAGACGAGAGTACAGATGGTGCAAATTGTTCTCAACTGTCAACTTTCGTTCGATGAATATAAAACGAAACAATTTAAAAAAGAGATGCTATTTTCTAGAGAGCTAAAGACTTTTTCCAAAAGCAGTTCATATAATGGCAGCGATATCTCAATTCTTTTGCAAATATGAACTGACGTGGCTCATCTTTGCCCCATCAATGCTTGGATCTCGCTCAGGATGCGTGCAGAAGGTCAGAGAAAAGAATCCCAGTGTTATTTCAATTCACTGTGTTATACGCCGTCCACCCTTGGCAGCTGACATTTCCAAACAAACTCAATGACGTCTTAAAATTCTGCTTCAAAATTTGTGAATCATGTTTAAAAGAGTGCGTTAAATGATAGTATTTTTACGGCCCTTTGTGAAGATTTGGGAAGGATACAAAAAACTTATTTCATACGGAAGTACGCTGGCTCTCAAAAAGAAATGTTTTAGCTAGATTATTTGAACTTAGAGATGAAGTGATTCAGTTCTTGGAAGTTCAAAATTAAACTGGTTGTGTGTGGAACTGCGGAAGCCAAGTGTTCAAGTTATGTTGGTTTGTGTGTCAGATACTTTCAATTGATTGAACTCTCTGAACTTGAAATTGCAAGATGGAGATTCGAACGTAATTTATCATGGGGATGCCATCACAGCGTTTACTGTTAAGCTGCAATTTGGGAAGCGTAGAATTTTAGCTTGTAATTATTCCTGTTTTTCCAAAATATTTGGAATCCTGGAAGAAGCCCTCTATGGAGGTCTTTAAGCTAACAAACTCCAAATAAAATATCAAATCATTTGCAGCATCTAACTAACGAATTCAAACACTCCTTCCCTAATATTTGCAGGTTGACAACAGATCCTTTTCACTTTGACATAGAAGTTCTGTCGTAAACACTGTGAGAACAAGTTTTGATTATTAAAAACGGTTCTGCAGGCAAATCTGACTGAGAAGGTGGATAAGAAGATCGATAGATATTGGTATATAGATATATAGATAGATATTGGTATATAAATAAATGCATATGTCTAAGAATTTTTTATTTAATATCTTGTATTTAGAATTTTAATGGGATAAAATAATTTCCCTGGTTTTAGTGGAAATTGTTGCAACAATTTCCATGGGCGTAATACGTACTTTCTTATTATCTTCAATCTTGATCGAATTGAAGATAATGTAAAACTTATGCGACTTTGGTTGAACCAATTATTATTTTTGAACTGAAATATTTTGTCAATTTTTGGAGAGCTTTCTTTGATAGAATTATGGATAAAACACTATACAATAGGACTGAACCCTCATCTTTCCATATCTATGCCGAGATGTTATTCCACAAAGCAAAAGTGTTTCCTTGTCACCCACAAAGGGAAGGGTCCGAGCGAAGTACAGTGCACAAATTTTTAGTTGTTCTTCCCTTGACATGTCAGAACAAGTCGGAACATTTAGTGTCGATAAACCTCTTCACCCCATTGGCGCTATAGTCAAAGTCTTACTGTCGTGGCACTAAAGATGCGAGGGAAGTTTTGCTGTGTCATGTTGTATTGTCTGACAATTCAAGTAATGACGAAATGGGCAACTAAATTGGCAATAATTGTACTTACATAAAATTATCTGACACTACGTAAAATTCTGAATACGTTTTTCTTTTACTAATTGCTAAGAGCTACAATATCTTTAAAACAGTTTCATTTTCTTTAATACATGTAACGCATATTAAGATTAGCGCGTTCTCGAATCTACGTTTCTTCCGTGTCAGATTTATAACATTGCAGTTTTTTGGTACGATGCGTACTAACCGGTCCGTTGGTAGCTCCGAACCGAAGACTGGTAAATATTTCCCCGTCTCTTGTCACCCGTTGCCGCAGCGACAATGGTACTCTCTCGCTCTCCTCCACCTGTACGGGCTCTAGACTAAATGTTCATACTGTAACAGATATTCTGCTGGTCATAATCCAATGAATGCGTAATCATAACAATATTAACACGTGACCACGAAAATTGAAGTACCGATTTTTAATATTAATTGTACAAAGAGGCCAGTAAATATTTAATACGAAAGGTACCTTGCTATAGATGTGCACAAAGAATCATGTGTATACATAGACATTCAGAGTATTAAAAAGAAGTAGAGATACGCAGATGGGAAAAGAGAAAAGCTTTCCTCTGTCTCTCACACTGCTACCAACTTGTACCACACGTACCGATCATGTGTTATGGTAAAAATGACACACGAAAGTAGCGACGTTTCGCGAAATCGCATTCTAGGGAGGTTCACGTTTAAATGTTGTAGATGGTTCATTTTCTGTTACACAGGCACAATGGGCTGCTATAGTGCCACAACTGCTACTTCGTTGGTGCTGTCAGCAGCGGAAAACGAAATTAGCAAAAAAGTTGTCGGGAGCAACAAACTTTCATTAGCGTCGCTTTTTCCCCTTACACTGGTCCAAGAGTAAGCAGAACTAGCTGTGTTAGGTTGCCGCTTTCATCACAAAATTTGAAGCGTTCCTAATTTTCAGTTTCTTTATTTTGAATAGCTACAACTAACTATTTGTTTTAGGCTATGCGTGAAAGAGGGACACTAACGAGTCGGACTGAAAGAGGAAGAGATAGAGAATTTTGGTGTAGACAAAGTATTAGGAATAATGTCGACGTTGTAATAATCATCCCATTTTCTTTTTAAACATACATTTAAATGTGCACTCAACATAGTTTCAAAAAATCGAGAGTTGTTATTGCTGTTTGATGATTTTAGAGTCCAGATTTAGTAATGCAAATCATTTCACATCTGATATTACTTTACTCGTTAGAACGGCGCTCACATTCTTTGCCGCAAGTTATTTTGCCATCATTAACTGAAAATTTATTTCTCAACGCACTGTATCAAGGACTAACTTCAAATGATCAAACAATGAAAGAGAAATCTAAGAATTATTTCGAGAATACTCGTAGCTACCATGCAGCATTTGCTATGGGTCATTTCTGGCGCGAAAATTTCAGAGTTTTGTGTGGAGTGTATCACTTTGAGATAGACGGTATTTCTTATCGCGGATTATGTCCGCTGATTCAGTTGGTCGAATTTCGACCATAGGCGATACTAGTCAGTATAAATTTATATATAACTGAGGTCTGTTCATCGCACTTACCAGTATTGCAAGATGAGACCTTGTCCCAAAATGAACTGAAGAAACAATTTTTAAAAACGGACATTGTTATTGATACTGTTGTACGTGCAATTTTAGTTAGTGTTTTACTTCGTGTGGTGCGTGATGCAGAGGGAGTGCTATTTAACGGCCGTGTTCGTGAGAGGGAAAATGGTGACTTGTCTCCACATTGGTACTGCCTACCCACAGGTGCTTGCACTTCCTATGGAACGGAACTGGTGTCCGTTGGCCCACGTCTTGGATAAAAGTATGTACTAAAGTGTAGTAAATATAAAACAAACTGACCTTTGATACTGCCTATTTTTATTACTTTTTGCCCCAATGTGCAATTCTGGTCTTATGGCAGTTCATGAATGCACGCATGTTCACGATATGATAGTGCATGGAAACTAGGGGCTCTAATGTTTAGTCGTCACGAGTCCATTTTATTTCGTGCGGCATTTACACCTTAATGGCTGATCGGCACAAGGTTCACGCACCACAGCTATGTTGGCCAGTGCCGAGAGAGAAATTAATGCAAACGCATTTCCCTTTCACGACCCCCCCCCCCCCCCCCCAAGTCCGTCCTTCCCAGTTTCCATTTTAACTACCTCTCCCTCTCTCCCTTACCCAAGACAATGAGCTGATCGGTCGCATTTTCAGGTGCACGCTGTAGATACTTCAGAATTGTCACTGTCAAGGGGTGAGCGATGTTTTCAGTTTTGGCAGTAGAGGAGCTCAACAAACAAAACTTTAGGAACTCATGGTGTAAGTAACTCAGAAACGGTGAGGTACGACTACTGCACGAGACACGTCTCTGCGAGGTTACCCTGTCGGTCTGGGCGACAGTTTAGTTTGTTCACGACGTCCTGACCGAATTTTCAGGGGGCTACAGTAAGCGAAGGGAGCAATCTGCGTCTACCAAAGCCCAATACATTGGCTACTGCCAAGGGAGTGGCACTGTGTGGGGATCAAACTGCTCTTTCTTCACGCAGTGCTGGCACCACAACTGTTCTTACTGGTTCGGCATATTGCGGCACGAAAATCAGTTCGTAACGGCTTTAGCAAACATAGGCATTAACTTTTAGATCGCTAATGTTGGCAGCGTCCGGACACAGTTCATTGGCCAAAGTTTGCCGACTCGTATGGGCTTCCGCCGATCCATAAGTAGGGAGCCATCGTAGAGGATGTCGTGAACAAACTATGAAAAAGGCAGACGCAAAAAGATAGTGCTCTGAAAGGGTCCTGTGGAGACGGAAATGCTGCCGGCGGGCTGTGGTAGTGCGGTTCCTGATATTTATCTTGCTGATTAGGACTTCCGCAGCTAACGCGACATCAAGTTTTCTGCACTCGACTACATCTGTAATGGTACTCATCAAAACCACTGCATAGTAGAGAGTACTTCTCACTGAACCACGTGTCATTGTTTCTTCCCGCTTCGTTCGCGAACGGAGCTCGAAAATGCTTCCGTTGAAACATCCCCTTAGAAAAATTTATAAATGACTCAATAATCCCTTCAAAAGAATGGCCCTGACTAACAATAACCTATACCTTTCATGAATCACTTACCTCACAAAATCTTCGTTACTCGAACTACTGCAATACAGCGAGCGCCACTACTGCCAGCTAAATAAAAGATTCTAACTACTGATAGGCATAGTTAGCAAATTAAAGATTTTGATGGAGAACAATGTATTTACCTTACTAGTGTTCAAAAGTCATAATATATATATATATTTATCAGTTTATGACATCCAGTCTTACAAATTTCCTTTTTTTGACTAACACACGTCCAGATCGTCCGCTATCAAAACTCTGCCATCTCTCTCCCCACATCCATGACTGTTGCCGCCTCACCTCCAACTGCACAACGCTACGCGCTGTTCATATCGAACTTCCCAACACTACAATAGTGAGTATTCCATCAATGCCAACCAGCCACAGACTGCACACAGCACAGTCAGTGATTTTCATACAGAGCGCTACGTGGCGTTACCAACATAAAAACCTAAACAGCCTACTTACACCGTACGGACCGTAATTAGTCTGGTCTTGTATTCGCCGTCCATACGGGAGTGATACGTTCATATCTGTAGTATTAGACTGTGGCACAAGTTCGTAGCGTTTTTGTTTTGCATGTAGGTATTGCGTTTGCTATGTGCATATTTGTGGTTCACTGTTGCTTTTTAAGACTACGTATTGTCATTTTCTCGTTTGGGGATAGTGAGTGTAGCTGTAGACGCTAGAAAATCAAGTGCCAAGTGGAGAAATTTGGACATTTCTGTCATATTCTTCTGTTTGAGGTCAATAGAGGACTGACAGCGGCACAGACAACCAGAAACATTTGCGCCGTGTTTGGAGATAATGACATTGGACAGAGCACAGCAATAAGATGGTTTTCTAGTTTTAAGAAGCATTATTTTTTCATCAGTGACTATCCATGTTCAGGAAGACCTTCAGGGTTTGATGAAGATCGTTTAAATGCATTAATCTATAACGATCCACGTCAGTGTACTCGAGAACTGAAATGTGATGAACTGTGATCACCCCACCATCGTGCGACAATTGATTGCCATGAGGAAAAGATAAAAAAATCGGGTGTATGGGTAGCGCGTGTTCTAAGCCAAAATCAGAAAAATCTGCCGGTGGCCATATGTGCATCTCTGCTTTCTAGTCATCAGTTGGTTCATGCACAACACGGACCATTCCTATCCTGTATCGTTACTGGTGACAAGAAATGGTATATTTATGCTAACATAAGGAAAAGAAAGGAATTGTTCAAATGGCTCTAAGCACTATGGGACTGAACATCTGAGGCCATCAGTCCCCTAGACTTAGAACTACTTAAACCGAACTAACCTAAGGACATCACACACATCCATGCCTGAGGCAGGATTCGAATCTGCGACCGTAGCAGCAGCGCGGTACCGGAGTAAAGCGCCTAGAACCGCTCGGTCACTGCGGCCGGAATAAGAAAGGAATGGTTGATCCCAAACAAAGCTGCCGGCCGCTGTGGCCGAGCAGTTCTAGGCGCTATACTCCGGTACCGCGCTGCTGCTACGGTCGCAGGCTCGATTCCTGCCTCGGGCATGGATGTGTGTGATGACCTTAGGTTAGTTAGGTGTAAGTTGTAGGAGATTGATGAGGATTGATGACCTCAGATAGTAAGTCCCATAGCGCTCAGAGCCATTTGAACCAAACAAAGCTGCAAATTCCCTTACAAAGACCCGCGCGCATCCACGAAAGGTAATGTTATGCATCAGGCGGAACAGCGACGGTGTTGTATACTACCAGTTGCTTCCCGAGGTGTAACCACCGCTGCAGACATTTACTGTCAACAACTGAGACTCTTGCAGACGCAGTCCAAGAACAACGTCAGGGAGACAGCGTGATGTTACTCCATGATAACGCCCGCCCGCATTCTGCTAGACTTATAAAGAACACTACTCTTAATTCTTCATATCTTTTACATCGTCATGATTTCGGCCTTTGGAACCATTCTCAAGTATCTGTTGAAACGTTAAATACGTCCGACTTGTCTGTGACAGATCAGACATGTTTTAACATTTCAGCAGGCACTTTAAGAACCGTTTCAAAGGCTGAAATCCTCACTGCGTACAATAAATGAATAATTAACAGTCCAATGGCGGTAATTTCTCACAAAAACTGTATATGATTGGTTCCCCACGAAGAGAAGGTCATTAACTGTAGAGGACTTGGGAAGTCATTCCGCCCCTACCTTATTTACCTGATCTTGCGCCCTGCGATTTTCACCGTTTTCGCTCTCTGTGGAACAAGCTTCAAGGAATTTAATTTCTGGATAAAAATGCGCTCCGAACATGGCTGGACGAGTTCTTTCCCCCAAAACCACGAGATTTCTACAATCTCGGAATTGAGAAGTTACCCCAGTGCTGGAAGTCGGAAATAGCGAAGAATATATTACTGACGACCAAAGTCTCTTATGTGTAACAGTTGTTTCATTAAACTTAGGGAAAAACGCTACTAACTTACGCATGAAACCAACGTATTTCTAGATTTGTCCCTTAACGGTGGTTAATGAAACGCTGAACAGCCGTTAAGTTATTGAGAAAATGCATTATTAACCATCAGCTGTTAATGACAAAGCTATATGTCTACCGGTTACGATCACAGACCATCATCACAGGACTTCAGGTGAAAACAGATCACGTGAAAGCTTATTTCACGTCCGTTATGGACTCATGTGAGAATTGAGTTATACTGAAAGTCCAGTCAATGACAGGAGAAGTTGCTATCGACGGGCCACCTAAAGAATGTGTGTAATAAAATCCCCGGATATTGAAATAAATATTTTATTTTCAGCTTATCTTTAACACTATCTTTCGAAATGCATTACAATAGACGCGTAGGTCACATATTGACTTAATGAAACATTTGAAAAAAAAAAAAAAGAAAAATGTCATCGACCAAGTAAGATTAGTGGTTTCCTTCAACGGGCCAGGCAGTGTCCGTGAATGGATTATGGCGCAATAGCTGTTTCATACAACATATTTGTAAATACGTATCAATAATTTTCACATTTTTTTATTTTTTCTACTAATTTTTGCCGGTTTCTGAAGATGAATTCGGAATAAAGGAGGCTTAAAACGGAAATTTCCCCTAAGAAGGGTAAAATACTATTTGATTATCAAAAATCTTTCAACTATTATAAAACATAATGAAAACCATTACTTTTATTTTGTTCATAATGACCTACTTAACCCTGGAATCAGACAACATTCGAGGTGGCTCATTCAAGCCAATGCGCACTGCATCGCTTAACACCACCTAGTCTCTGTTCACAGCACGGAACCTTACATTGTCAATATGACAAAATATTGTCAATTGCTCGTACTTTCCAATGATGGCTGTAGAAACTGAATCACTATTATATCGTTATGAGGATTCAGTCAATAATACTAGTACATAACAAGAAACGTGATGCAAATCTAACTTTTCTTCTAATCTATCACTTTGCGTCTTCGTGGAACAATTTACACTTAACGACCGCTAGAATACGCCTTGTCAGTATTCACGGAGAAATCTAGCCAGCCCATCGATAGCTACATTACACTAAAGTGCATTCTGCGATTGAGTGTGGACTTTCACTACGATAATTTTGATGTGAGCCCATAAGGAACGTCAAATATGCTTTCACCTGAACTATTTTCATCTCTCATTCTGTCTTATTGTCTATGAAAGACACCGGTATGCATATAGGTTTATTATAAACAGCTGATGGTTAATGCATTTTCTCAAGTCTTTTGTACGTAGGCTTGCGACGAATGATTGGATTCTTTCTTCAAGAGTCTGCTAGCTCTTTGATACCGTCAGATCTGAATCACTAATAACTTCGATACTAATGATATGTTAACAGCGGTTGAGCCCATAACGGATAGATCGAAGTCTGTACACGTTTGTCGTGCAAGATTTGTCTTGCCTGTGACGTTACTGTACCACTATAGGCGCATGTGCCTAGTTATTACCAACTGACTTTGTGTAAACTGGAAGCGTGGTAGCCCGTTTGGCTAGAATACCGGTTCGGGTGACACTTTAAAATGCTTGCGGACCACAACTAGGACCCAAAGTGAGGCAACAAAAATATTCGCCGGAATATAAGCTAAATCGGTATTAAAATGAAAATTACAGCCGCGCGGGATTAGCCGAGCCGTCTGGGGCGCTGCAGTCATGGAATGTGCGGCTGATCCCGTGATGACTTTAGCAGTTAAGTCCCATAAGATTTCACACACATTTGAACATTTTTTGTAAATTACAAAATAATGAGAGGGGTCTCATATGACTCGTAAATATGCTCGGAATTATAGAAAACTCAACTCAGAGGAAAGCTCGATATAGAAGCAATTCTAAAAGCGTATGATTTCCAGTGTCCAAAACGAAATGAGAAAAAGGTGGAAAGCGACGGGCATACGGCGGCCAACGACAGTCCAGACTTGTGATTTATCCCTTCTATAACCATTAAACTACTCTGTGTAACCATTGTATTGAAGAGAAAATTTAATTGTGACGGGGGGACTGGAATACTGTAGTAGGAAAAGGAAGCGAAGGAAAAATAGTAGATGAACATAGACCAGGGAAAAGGAATGAAAGCTTTAGCTGCCTGGTGGAATTCTCCACAGAGCGTACTTTAATCATAGCTAACATTTGGTTTAAAAATCATGAAAAAAGGTTGTTTACGTGGAAGAGACCTGTAGACACCGGATGGTTTCAGACTCATTATATATTGGTAAAACAGATTTAGGAACCGGATTTTAAATTGAAAGACACTTCTAGGTGCAGATGTGGACTCTGACCAAAATTTACTGGTTATGAACTGTAGATATAAACTAAAGAAACTGAAAGAAGGTACGAAATTAAGGAGATGGGATCTGGATAAATTGAAAGAAACACAAGTTGAGTGTTTTAGAAGGTGCATTGGACAACAGTTGACTAGAACGGGGGAAGGGGTTACAATAGAAGACGAATGGGTAGCCTTGAGAGATGAAACAGTGAAGGCAGCTGAGGTTGAAATAAGAGAAAAGACAAGGAGTAGTAGAAATCCTCCGATAACACGGGAGATATTGAATTTAACTGATGAAGGGAGAAGATATAAAAATGCAGCAAATGAAGCAGACAAAAGGGAATAGGAACGGTTAAAAAATGAGACGGGCAGGAACCGTAAAACTTAAGCGGGACGAATTTAAGGATTTTAGAAGCATATTTCACTAGGGGTAAGATAGATACCGCCTACAATAAAATTGAAGATATCTTTCGAGAAAAGAGAAGCAGCTGTATGAATATTGTGAGTTCGGACGGTTAAAAAGCCAGTCCCATGCAAAGAAGAGAAAGCTGAAAAGTGGAGTGACTATATAGAGGGTTTCTACAAGGGAGATGAACTTGTAGGTAGTATTGTAGAAGAAGAATGGAAAAACTGGAAGAAGCCGATCTTGAGGAAGATCAGTTTGGATTTTGGAGAAATGTAGGAACACGTGAGGCATTACTGACCCTACAATTTAGCTTAGAAGATAGGTTAAGGAAACTAAAAACTACGTTCATAGATAGACTTAGAGAAAGCTTTCGACAACACTGACTGGAATACTTCTCTTTTGAAGGCGGCAGGGGTAAAATACAGGGAGCGACAGGCTATTTAGAACTTTTACAGAACAAAGGCGGCATTTATAGGAGTCTAGGGGCTTGAAAGGGAAGCAGTGGTTGAGAATGGAGTGAGACAGGGCTGTAGCCTATCAGCGTTGTTATTAAAACTGTACACCGAGCGAGTAATAAAGGGAACCAAAGAAAAATTTGGAGTAAGAACTGAAGTCGAGGGAGAAGATATAAAATCTTCGAGGTGTGCCGACGACATTGGAATTTTGTCAGAGACAGCAAATGACTGGGAAGAGCAGTTAAACGGAATGGGCAATATCTAAAAAGGGACGTTATCAAATGAACATAAACACAAGCGAAACAAAGATAATATAATGTAGTCGAATTAAATCAATAGATGCCGAAATATCGTAGAGGGAGACCAAGAGAAGAATATAGTAAGCTGTTTCAAAAGGGAGTAGGTTGCAGTAATTATTCGGAGATGAAGATTCTTGCCAAGGATGGAGTAAATAAAATGGTTCAAATGGCACTAAGCACTATGGGGCTTAACAACTGAGGTCATCAGTCCCCTAGACTTAGAACTACTTAAACCTAACTAACCTAAGGACAGCACACACATCCATGCCCGAAGCAGGATTCGAACCTGCGACCGTAGAAGCCAAGTGGTTCCGGAACCGCTCGGCCACCCCGGCAGACTTCAGTTAAGTCTGCGAAGATAAGGGGTAGGGGGTGGGGCAGCTGCATTCTCCTACCCCCCCCCCCCCCCCCCCCACTGGGTACTGGGTACACCCTTGTTAGCCTGATCACTGATGCACATATGGACAGTAAGGGTCTTAACGTACTTCCCCGGGGTACACCTGGAGTTACTTCTAAACTGTCTGTTACTCCACGTCCAAAATAACATGATTCGAACTTGAAGCGGTATGCCGAATGGATGTGTAATGCGGTAGTAAATGCAGGTGGCATCCGAAAGCTGGCAACAGTAACAGGTCTAATCCCCTGAAGCAACACTTTCCGGGCAGTTTACGTAACTCAGTATCTTATCGCAAAATGCCACTGAGATACCAACAAACTTATTTTGTGAACACTCAGAACCAACAAAGAGTGATCTTCCTTGATACAGCACACCGTCAAAATTAGGCGGCAGACAAAATGTCAGCACACAAAAAAATGAATGCTATTTTTATTTGTAACTAGCTTAGCGCCCGCTGCTTTGCTCGCACAGAATGCATCGTCTGCAGAGATTTTTTGGTTTATGTTTACTCGAATTTTTTATGTTGTTCACAAATTGCAAAACACAAGCTTCTCACACTAATTAATATCAGAATGGTCTTGTCCTAATGTACGTCTGACCAAAAAGAGATTCTGGTAGGTAGAGTCCGAAGTTCTTGTTAATCATATCTTTTGTGTTCTTGTGGAGATATATCGGAAGTAACTCACCCGTTAAAAGTTATTTCTTTTTATTTAATACCAATTTGCATAAATTTATCTTTAAAAATTTTCTTAATGTAATTTTTCCAAAAACTTCATACCCTATTTCGAAAAATCTCTTCTTAAATGACACCTACAGAAATATCCACATTTTCTCCAAATTTCAAGTTTCTATCGTTAGCTGTTTTGGCTGGGCGGTGATGAGTGTCAGTCAGGACACTTATTTATAAAGAGAGATTTCGCCTGCGGAAACAACAGTTTCGATTTGCAGAAGCGGCTACTGCTAACAAGAGGTACTGCGAAATCTAGCGGAAGAGCAGTGAAAGCGCATATTTACTGTTAAAGAATAGGAAAATCTTCAGTCAGAATTGTACAACAACAACGACACTGCAACATGTTTGGCTGTTAAGCATCAAAGCCGACACTGTTTTGGAAGGGAACAGTTCTCTTACAACCACTTACGGAAAGGTAGGCCTGCTGTCTTTGTGAAAACCAAAGAGACCATACAGCAGTCTCAGCATCATATCCCGATCAACAGTCAATATGCCATACCGCTTGCATTAAAGCACTTAACGTTTGTTAATCAAAATTCTGAATTTAAAAATCATGTAATTTGAAAATATATACGAGGGCAATTCAGTAAGCAAATTAATTACACTATTCTAGCACCTACTCATTAAAGCAACGATTTTAAACTACTTCTCTGCACACTTTCCTGCAAAAGTAAGGCTCTTGGCGTAGCTGTGGACGCGCTGTTCTTTAGTCTCGTCGTAGAACACTATTGCCCGTGCGCTTGATCACGATTCGATGGCGTCTTCATTTTCCAAAAAATTTTAATGCAACCTACCAGCGTACTACTGTGAGCATATTCCGAAGGAATCTCGCTAGTGCCATCTTCCGCAAACCTGTCGAGAAAATTGTCACCTGTGACTGCATACCGTGGCATGCCGCAGCAGCAAGCCATACAGCAGACAGTTGCTGTTACACGTGCGGAGAGCACACGCTGTTCGAAAGACTTCTACGGAATCCAGTCACTACAGTGATTCACGCACTATGTACACACATGATTGGAATACTCCGGACGTTTGACGTGTTGGGACCTGAATAAGACGCTATTGAGGCGTTGAAACTGGTAGCTAATTGAAGTTTTCAAAAATAAAAACATAGTACATATTTTACAACAGTTCGACCTGTCGCTGTTCTTCACTCCATATTTTTATGATAGATATGCAATTACATACTGCGCCAGGTGATCAGCAAGAAGTTTGGGCATCCTACGAGCTCGAAATTTGCAGTGGAGAAATAGTTGCCTCGTCGTAAACACACTTTATTGACAATCTCCATTTCTTCCACACGCTGGTAGGTCCTCACCCGATCTTCGACAACACCTCTTCACGTAACACGCGGCGTAAGTGTCTGTCATTCTCTCCATAAACAGTACAATTTTCCTGCTTTGCACACGGAAAGGAACACAGTGCACCATTCACAGTGGTGGGAGCCTGAGGCTGCAGCAGACACTGCAAACCTTTGCCACATAATGCACAACGTCGCAACTACCTTGCCTCAAATGCTGCCTGATTCGAACCGACCTAAGGCCGGTATTACACTATCAAATTTCTTTGTCCAATATCTTTGTCAAAGAAATTTGATGGTGTAACAGGGAACTTTGTCAAATTTCGTCAAATATTTGATCAAATCTAGGGCCTCGCTGTAGATTTGATCAAAGAAGTCGCTTGTCTTCTGTTCACTGCAGTGTGACATGTTACCACGTGGAGCGCTAGCATGGTTGCAGCGTTCTGTCATCTGTACTGTTTTTATAAACATTCCCGGTAAATACAACTGGTGTGTACCGACAACTGCAAAATTAATAGAGATGCATGAAGCTGACGAGGTGCTTTTCAACGTGAAACACCATGAATACAAAAATAGATTAACAAGATAGGAGATCTGACCTAACCTAACCTAACCCTCTCCTGTAGCAAGGAATCGGAGTGTTACAGTGAGCCTGTCTTCTGCAGATATAGCAGTTCTTGAGTGAGTATTGTGCTTTTTGATATGAGGATACAATTCACTGAGCACATACAGAAATGTATGCTCATCCATTCTTAAGTAACTGATGCACGACTTGACGTCCTCCACTATAAGCTCACTTAACACGTTTGGTAAATGCATTTATCGTGTCGTCAAACCCACGGCTTCACCCAGGTACGTTTCCATTTTTTTCCCCCGCTTCTCTTCCGAATGTGCTCACAGTGAAATTGTGGTACATGCAACTGCTGCTGTTAATAAGTTGTCAGCCATCTTGAGCTTCGACCAAAAATATGATCATTGTAATACCCCTTTTTTAGCACCACGTCAAAGATCTTTGTCAAATGTATTTGACGAATATTTCATCACATCTTTGATCAAATCTTTCACAAAGAAATTTGATAGTGTAATACCGGCCTAAGCTACGTATTGCAGCCAGCGAAGCAGATGTAGTTCCGCTCTCCCTTTCCCACGCTGCGTGGGAACGGATGTCGCTCTACGATTATTTCTCGCGGAACTCATGATTTAGACGCTTGTTCGTCGCGTACAGGAGAATCAAGTACGCAGCTTTTAGGGCTGCTAAGAGTTCCTGCGGCACATACACGCACACGATCGAGTTGTTCGATGCTATACAGCCGTTCGCGGCGTTGAAGTCAATGAGACGTGCTGTGGACAGGGAAGCAATTTCTCTTCACGTAGCTCTCTTAAACTCGAAGGAAACGCCACATGCTACCAACCAGACGCGACACACTAGAGAAAAAGGGACACGTTACCTGCGCCGAACACCGTCCGCCGTTTGGCTCTCATGGCGACTGATAGCGGAGAGCCGCAGATAGTGTGCCGGGCTGTTGGGTCCGCGCTATCTGTCGGGAGTGTGGGATACACTCGCCCTCCGATCGCAGTTACTATCAGTCTCGCCTAACTATTCGACTCCCCACTAAATCTTATGGTGAAAGAAGAATTTTGTGCTACGTGAAGTGTGCGTTGTGCGTGTTGTATCCCATATTAATTAAAAAGAGCCGTATTCTTGGATGACCAATAAACTGTTGTTCCGAAGAATAAGCTGCAAGTCTGTTCTCACTATATTACCACTACCATGTGAGGATAACTACGCATTACCTCCAGGATAAATATTCACTCTGCTGCGGAATATGCATTGATTGAGGAACTTGCACAAGTAACGCTGTGATGGGGTTGTGAATTGTGCTTGTGTAGCTGTTGTAGCGGCGCTGTACACACCAGGTGGAGTATCGTTACTGTTGTTTCCGTTGGGCTCAGTCCTTAATGCCCTACAAACGCACCAATGTATCGGTCGAACGACCGACCAACTTATTTCGCGGCAGTCTACACGCGCCTCGACCGACTGCACTCAGCGTTTACAGCGCCGCCCTGTTGTTGACGTTTGTTTATCGTAGGTTCGCCGAGTTTATGTTCAAAGAGATCCCGCTTGGTTTTACACAGACACAAAAACGGGGGTTCCCCTTGTCTGTTTTAGAGGTGACAAGGCCACAAGAAGCCGAGAGAAATCTGTGGGCGAAGAAGTGCCTAATGAGAGGAACGAAATTTACCCACCTTCTGTTACTTAAGCCGATGATTTCCGTAATTGTCTAAGAATGGGTGAATCAAGCATTTCGGGATCTGCTGCACATTATCAAACCTTTCTTATGAAAAAGAATTCAGTCATGAAAGAAGCTGTAACCTACGAGGAAAAGCTATTAGCTAAATTCTGATTTCTAGCCAGTGGCATAAAAAGAGGACCTCAAATTCAGTGCAGTTGTATGCCCACAATTATTAACTAAAACGATTCCTGAAACCTACGATGCGATTTTGCTGTTGTTGTTTTTAGTTCAGAGACTGGTTTGATGTAGCCTTCCATGCGACTCTATCCTTCGCTGGTTTCTTCATCTCCAAGTACCTACTCAACCCACATTCTTCTGAATCTGCTTAGAGTATTCATCTCGTGATCTCCCTCTACGATTTTTATCCTCCACGCTGCACTCCAATACTAAATTGGTGATTCCCTTGATGCCTCAGAACATGTCATACCAACCTATCCCTTATTCTAGTCAAGTTGTCCCACAAATTCCTCTTCTCCTCAGTTCTATTCAGTACCTCCTCTTTATTACGTAATTTACCCATCTATTCTTCAGCATCATTCTGTAGCACCACATTTCGAAAGCTTCTATTCTCTTCGTGTCTAAATTATTTATCGTCTATGTTTCACATCCATACATGGCTACTCTCCATACAAATACTTTCAGAAATACTTCCTGACACTTAAATCTATACTCGATTTTAACAAATTTCTCTTCTTCAGAAACGCTTTCCTTGCCATTGCCAGTCTACATTTTATATCCTCTCTACTTCGACCATCATCAGTTATTTTGCTCCCGAAAAAGCAAAACTCCTTTACTACTTTAAGTGTCTCATTTCCTAATCTAATTCCCTCAGCATCACCCGACTTAATTCGACTATATTCCATTATCCTCGTTTTGCTATTGTTGATATTCAGCTTATACCCTCCTTTCAATACACTGCCCATTCCGTTCAACTGCTCTTCCAAGTCCTTTGCTGTCTGACAGCATTACAATGACATCGGCGAACCTCAAAGTTTTTTATTTCTTCTCCATGGATTTTAATACCTATTGCGAACTTTTCTTTTCTTTCCTTTACTGCTTGCTCAATATACAGATTGAATAGCATGGGGGAGAGGCTACAATCCTGTCTCACTCCCCTCCCAACCACTGTTTGCTTTTCATGTCCCTCGACTCTTTTAACTGCCATCTGCTTTCTGTACAAATTGTAAGCACTTGTTAGCATCCCACTTAGATAATGAATGGATATCATTTAGCTCCGATAGGATGGACGTAGAGGAATTATGGGCAGAGTTTAAACTTATTGTAAGTTGCGCTCTGGGGGAGATGTACGTGGGATGTAAGTGGATTAAGATGGCTTTAAAGGACCCTCCTTTGTTCAGTAATTAAACTCGGAATTTGGTGAGGAAATAGATACTGTTGCACTCTCGGTTCAAAAAAGACCGCGCAAACGTTGTCGGGCAAAAATACTCGTGTCCGTAAGAAGATATTCCTGGCTGTGGCCGCCAGTATTTTATTTTGCTAGATGCTCGCCTTGATGCAGCTTGATACACATGAAGTAGCATATGGTACAAAAGTGGAGTGAGGTACCAGCGACAGATGGTACAGTATGTACCAGTCCCGTGGGAGGGTCCGCCAATTGTATTGAACTTGCTTCTGATTGGTCTGCACTTTCTGGTGCTAGGCGCCAAAACGACTAACTTCTCTTATGAATTATTTATATACTTTTCATTGTATTTAACCCAGTTTTCAGTCTGACAATCTCTCATGATAACCCTATGAGTCTACAGTTTTTGTTTATTAAATTTCACTAGTTTTGAGAAACATAAGAACAACGATGTTGCAAGCGAAGTGCTTCGGCCACCTTCGGGTCGCTTTGGCGGGCCTGGGAGACGAAGCTCTTCGGCTGCGCCGGCCGCGGTGGTCTCGCGGTTCTAGGCGCGCAGTCCGGAACCGTGCGACTGTTACGGTCGCAGGTTCGAATCCTGCCTCGGGCATGGATGTGTGTGATGTCCTTAGGTTAGTTAGGTTTAAGTAGTTCTAAGTTCTAGGGGACTGATAACCACAGCAGTTGAGTCCCATAGTGCTCAGAGCCATTTGAACCATTCTTCGGCTGCACTAGTCAGATTGTTTCGGGCGTTCTGAAGGTGCGGTCACGCAACTCAGTTTCGGAGGGCCGGACGTGTATGACTGTTTAGGGCGTTCTTCAGAGCCGGGCGTGTATCTCTGTTTCGAACGGACATGTTGTACTCTGTATTGAAAATTGTCAGAAAAGTTACCGTAATATTAAGAAAGGTATGCCGAGTGTTGTAAAAGAATATTCAAATAATAACCAAACAGGATACAGTAGTGAGAAGCGTCGCCTGCCATCATTGTCAGTACTACAGATCTTGCCCTCTGTAGATACAGAGACTAACCAGGGCAAGTGCCATCCCGTATAAAGCACAATCAAAGGTTGGAGATGACGGCATAGCAGCCTCCGCCGAAGAAGATCCCACGACCGACGAACTGTCTTCTGCGCTTGGGACACAACTTTAGATGACGACAGGTTGGTGGAAAGAACGTTTAGGAACTCTTATTCAATCCCTCCAGGTCTCTCCAGCTTCCAGAGGACACGCACAATTCATACTACGTAAAATCACTAAGCGGGTGTATGGCTTCCGTCCAGTCCTCATTGACCAGTCTGAGTAGAAGATAGCAAAAGGAAGGACGAAGCTTTAAATTTCGCATTTAAGAAATCACTCACGCAAGAGAACCGTACAAACATACCTTCGTTTGACCATCGCACAGACTACCGCTTGGTCGACAAGGTAATTGGTTTACACGGTGTACAGAAATAACTGAAAGAATTGAAAACAAACACGTCTCCAGGTTCGTGTGGTATCCTTGTTCGATTTTACAAAAGTTTACATTTATCGCGAATCCCTCGTCCGGCACAAAGTCCCAAGCGACTGGAAATAGCACGGGTAACTTCTGTACGTAAGAAGTTAAAAGAACCGACCCACAAAATTACAGACCAATACCCTTAACATCGGTTTGCTACGGAATTATTGAACGTATCAGTTCGAATATAACATATTTCCTTGAGAAGGAAACTCTTCTGTGCACGAATCATCACGACTGTAGAAAGCATAGCTCGTGCGAAACTCAGCTTGCCCTTGAAGAATTGCGATCTATGGATGAAGGGCAATAGCCAGATTCCATATTTCTACATGTCCGAAACGCATTTGACACGGTGCCTCATTGCAGAGTGTTAACGAGCATGTGCAATATGTTCCCAGATATGTGAGAGGCGTGAAGACTTCTGAAGTAACAAAAAAACAGAAAGCTGTCCTCGATGAGGAGTGTTCATCAGAGACAAGGGTTTCGTCAGGAGTGAGCCAGGGAAGTGTGATAAGACGGCTGTTGTTTTCTATGTACATAAATGATGTGGCGGCAAGGGTGGTCAGAAATCTGCGGCTGTTTTATGATGAAGCTGTGATGCACGGGAAGTTGTAGTCATAGGATAACTGTGGCAGGACACAAGATTCGGTGTGATGAACGGCAGCTAGTTCTAAGTGTAGACAAATTTAATTTAATGCGGATGAGTAGTAAAAACAAACCGATAATGTTCGAGTACAGCGTTAGTAATGTGCTGCTTAACATAGTCACTTCGTTTAAATATCCGGGTGTGACGTTGCTAGGGTATGTGAAATGTAACAAGCACGTAAGGACTGTAGTAGGGAAGGCGAATGGCCTACTTCGGTTTAGTGGGAAAATTTTAGGGAAGCGTGGTTCATCTGTAAAGGAGACCGCATATAGGACACTATTGGCACCCATTCTTAAGTACAAAAAAATGGCTCTGAGCACTATGGGACTTAACTTCTGACGTCATCAGTCCCCTAGAACTTAGAACTACTTAAACCTAACTAACCTAAAGACATCACGCACATCCATGCCCGAGGCAGGATTCGAACCTGCGACCGTAGCGGTCGCGCAGTTCCAGATTGTAGCGCCTAGAACCGCACGGCCACAAGGGCCGGCTTATAATAACATTTTAAAACTCTCAGATTTTCATTATTCTTATTGAACTGAAGCATCAACACCATACATCAGCGGTGACTGACACCCAACACTACAGTGCAATCGGTGATCAGCAACGGGCAAACATCAACACCATACTCTGGCAGCTCTCAGCAAAACTACCTCTTTACATAATACAGAAATGAGTTCTGATACGAAGTCATATAGACAGTTTTTTCCCCTCGCTCTACTTGCGATTGGGGTACGAAGGGGTATGACAAGTAGTACAGTGTACCCTTCGCCACGCACCGTTCAGTAGCTTGCGAAGTATGTATGTATGTGTAGATGTAGAAGTATTACAGAGATGCTTCGTGAACTGAAATGAGGATCCCTGGACGGAAAACGACCTCTTTCCGCAAGACACTACTGCTTACATATCGCGTAAGGATCATGAAGATTAGATGTAGTAATTAAGGCTGGTATGGAGGCTTTAAAATTCGTTTTTCCGTGTCTATTTGCCATTGGAACAGGAAAGGAAATGACTAATAATGATACGTGGTACACTCTACCATGCGCCGTACAGTGGCTTGCTGAGTATGTACGTAGATGTAGATGTAATTACACTACTGGCCATTAAAATTGCTACACCACGAAGATGACGTGCTACAGACGTGAAATTTAACCGACAGGAAGAAGATGCTGCGGTATGCAAATGATTAGCTTTTCACAGCATTCACACAAGGTTGGCGCCGGTGGCGACACCTACAACGTGCTGGCATGAGGAAAGTTTCTAACCGATTTCTCATGCACAAACAGCAGTTGACCGGCGTTGCCAGGTGCAACGTTGTTGTGATGCCTCGTGTAAGGAGGCGAAATGCGTACCATCAAGTTTCCGACTTTGATAAAGGTCGGATTGTAGCCTATCGAGATTGTGGTTTATCGTATCGCGAGATTGCTGCTTGGTTTGGCGAGATCCAATGACTGTTAGCAGAATATGGAATCGGTGGGTTCAGGAGGATAATACGGAA